>NC_080397.1:29567500-29867500 GCF_030265065.1 Corythoichthys intestinalis
TTTTTTTTTTTAATAATTTTTTTAAACAGCAAAACCCTATCTGGAGGTGAGAGCACGCGAGAACAGAATTACAAACGCCATGACTTTAACGAGATATTATCGCGTACTTACTTTGTTTCGATCCAAAAACTCCATGTAGCATGTATCACTGAGTGTCAAGACACAGCTGTGAGTGGCCACAGCTGGATTTTTGGGGGATTTTATGGGTGAAACATGGTCATATAACAAGGGTCGCGATGCAGAAATCGCAGACATCAAGGAGTGGTCGAGATTTTCTTTTCCATATATTTACCCTTTTAAACGGTTTTTTTTTCAACTTTTTTTTTGTTTGGATCATTTATTTATCATCTAACATATGCCACAGTAACAAAAAACACAATTAAGCGATAGTTATGAGGTAGATAGCTGTGACTTTTTTACAGACGCCATTTTTTTCATTGTGACATAATTTGTTTAAAAGTTTGAAATATGTGAGCGAATAATTTTTTAAGTGTTTTTTTTTTAAACAAAATATGAGACCTCAATGAATGATTCTAAGCTAAAAACGACAGACATTTTGAATAATATATATAATTAATTACCATCATTTTATGGCTGGGTTGAAACAAAAGCGGTTGCGCGATGTCTGTATACGGGGGTTTTCAGGGTAAAATGGACAAATTAAAAATAGTTCGGGGGCTTCATGCGCCATGAATCTGCTATGGCAGCATATAGACATATTGCTCAATCAAACACAACAGTTGTTTTGGCTTAAAATACAGCAGTTTCTTTGAAAGAGGAGTGCAAGGGCAGAAACTGCTTAATGTTTTCTAAGCACTTCAAATATAATAATTATGATAAGTTTTATACATTTTACTGTCCCACCAAATTATTTTTAAACAAGAATAAAGTAGAAAAATGCTGTCTTTAGTAAATGCTTCACTGAGTGAGTCCACTCAAATCTGCTCGAGCTGCTCACTTACACACAAGGAGTTGCCACAGCAACTGTTTAACAAGTTAAATGATGATTGACGCATGCGGCACTTTCAAGTTTGGGCTTCCCAGCGTTTCTGGCCAGATCAAACCTTTAACATCTGTCAAACATCGTTAACTTTAATAAACAACTCCAGTGCACAGCCTGACCTGGAAAAGCAGCAGGAGCGAGAGTGAGAGACTACATGATCGGATCGGGACAGCTCTATAAAATACTGAATTTTTTTTTTTTTTTAATTGAAAAACAATCTGCGATGGACTGAGGGCGCGAAGTTTGAAGTGCGAAGTTGCGAGGGATCACTGTATGTTGAACATTTTAAGAACACGCATGAGTTTTGTGTGGTTTTGACAATTCTGGTGAATGCTGTTTTAAGGCTGTCAACCATTTGACAGATAGTACCACCTCAAGAAGTACTACAGTAAGTGCTCCAAGTACCACCATCAATGCCAAAATCCAGCTATTTCATATATTTTCAAAAACCACAGTTCACGCATTTAGACTGCACTTATATTTCGAGAAAAAAGGTAAGGGTTTTAAGGATTGAGATCAAAGAGATGACACTCAGTTGATGCTAAATATATATATATATTTTTTTAATTCTAAAACATTAAATGCCAACCTTTAGGATGAATACAACTGATAAACAACTGTACTTCATAAAGTCATTGTAATGGTGTCATGTGTCAATATAATGGATTAAAAGTAGGGGTGGGACTTCATTTTAAAAAAATTATCTACCATAGTTTCACGATTATAGGGTGCACTTAAAAGTCTATTTTTTTCTCCAAAATGGACCTTATAAGTGCCTTATAATGTAGAGTGCCTTGTGTGTACACCAAATTCAAAAATCTGTAGAGGTTGCTGTGTTACTTTGATGCGCTCTCCGTTTGACTGTCTGGGTGCGTTTCATGCCGTCATGTTGTTTATATAGGGAAAAGGCATTAGGGTGGCCGTCATCTACCAATCAGAAGGGTGTTTCTGGGGTTTCTATGTTTCTGTGTCCTCACATGATTATAGTCCCTTAGTCTCTCTGAGTAAATGCATTCATCAAATCAATGAATGGATATTCCAGAATTTTCTCCAGCTAAATGTGGGGAAGACGGAGGTGATCATTTTTGGGACAAAAAAGAAAAGATCAGCACTCACCTTGGCACAATGTCACTAACAGCTACAAATCAAGTCAGAAATCTTGGCGTAATTATTGACTCAGACCCAAATTTGACAGCCATGTAAAGTTCATCAATCTGCCTATAACCACCTAAACCTAGCCAGAATTAAGGGGCTTCTGTTTAAACAAGATGTGGAAAAACTTGCAAACGCATGCATTCATTTTCAGTAGATTGACTATTGCAAAGGTATATTTACAGGTCTTAATAAAAGAATCAGTCAGGAAGCTGCAGCTAGTACAGAATGCTGCTGCCAAAGTCCTTACAAATACAGGGAAACTGGACCATATTACACCGGTGATGAAATCGTTACACTGGCATTGCGTTGAACTGTGCTATACAAATAAATATCCCTTGCCTTGCCTTGCCTTGGCGTGTGATGGACAGGAGAAAATGTATAAGGTGTACATGTTTTTTTTTTTTTTACTTTATCCACAATAATACAAATACAAATACAGTGGTACCTCTACATATGAATTTAATTCGTTCCAGCACCTGGTTTGTAAATCGAAATGGTTCCATGTCAAGCGGGATTTTCCCATCAGAATACATTATAATTTGATTCATTTGTTCCACAGCCCGCCTGCCAATCGGGCGAGTTACGCCACCATTTGTCAATGGATTGTGGATGCTTGGGCTAACGCAGGGGTGCCCAAGTCCAGTCCTCGAGAGCCCCTATCAAGCTTGTTTTCCATTTCTCCCTCCTCCAACACACCTGACTCAAATAATCAGGATCATTATCAGGCTACTGCAGACCTTGCTGATGAGCTGATCGTTTGAGTCAGGTGTGTTCAAGGAGGGAGACATGGAAAACAAGCTGGATAGGGGCTCTCGAGGACTGGACTTGGCCACCCCTGGGCTAACATGTCTGCTTGCACTGTAGATCAAGCTTTCGCAAAAGCTTCACACTGAGAGGGACGTGTTGGATGACAAACTCTGTTCATTTTGGATACATTAGTGAGGATTTTGATGGTTTTGTGGATGATTGATCAAAAAGTAACACGAGTACAGTGGTAAACAGCAGTACTTCAATCAAGCACACCTGAATTAAGTTTTGCTCTCCCTGACTTTTAAAAACTTAGCAAGCATGTGGGTTACCATATGTTGTGCCCAATAAAATGGAGCGTCTTGTGTATATGTTTAATACAGAAATGGCACCCGCAACTGAGAATGTGACTTTTAACACGGGTCGCGAAAATACGGTAATTAATTGGAGGCTTTGTAATTATTTAATCTTGAGTCATGGCATAGCAATATTTGTCTCAAGAAGTTACATGATTTCAATTGAAAGGATTCTAGTGGATGAATGAATAAAACAGAATCAAAATGCAACTAA
Organism: Corythoichthys intestinalis; assembly: GCF_030265065.1. Lineage (NCBI taxonomy): Eukaryota > Metazoa > Chordata > Actinopteri > Syngnathiformes > Syngnathidae > Corythoichthys > Corythoichthys intestinalis. The sequence continues at coordinate 29,570,976 of NC_080397.1, forward strand.
TTGTACAGTGTATCACAAAGGTGAGTACACTCCTTGCGTTTCTGCAGATATTCAAGTATATGTTCTCATGGGAAAACACTGACAAAATGACACTTTGACACAATGAAAAGTAGTCTGTGTGCAGCTTATATGTTAGAGTTAATTTATTTTACCCTAAAAAAACTCAAAATATATCCATTAATATGTAAACCCCTGGCAACAAAAGTAAGTACACCCCAGAGAAACTACATAAATCCCTAAATTTCCAAATTGAGTACTGCTTTTCATTTCCCCTCCAAAATGTCATGTGACTCGTTACAGGAGTGCTGTCAGCATTACTGCAGAAATTGAAGAGGTGGTGGGTCAGCCTGTCAGTGCTCAGACCATACGCCGCACTCTACATCAAATTGGTGTACATGGCTGTCACCCCAGGAGGAAGCCTATTCTGAAGACGGTACACAAGAAAGCCCGCCCGCCTCATCAGACCATAGGACACGGTTCCAGTAATCCTTGTGCTTTGTTGACATGTCTTCAGCAAACTGTTTGTGGGCTTTCTTGTGTACCGTCTTCAGAGATGGCTTCCTCCTGGGGTGACAGCCATGCACACCAATTTGATGTAGAGCACGGTATATGGTCTGAGCACTAAAAGGCTGACCCCAGCCCCCCACCACCACCACCTCTTCAATCTCTGCAGCAATGCTGACAGGACTCCTATAACGAGTCACATGATATTTTGGAGGGAAAATGACAAGCAGTACTCAATTTGGACATTTAGAGATGTACGTAGTTTCTCTGGGATGTACTCACTTTTGTTGCCAGGGGTTTAGATATTAATGGGTATATTTTTAGTTATTTTGAGGCTGCACACAGCCTACTTTACATTGTGTTAAAGTGTAATTTTGTCAGTGTTTTCCCATGAAAAGATATACTCAAATATCTGCAGAAATGCGAGGGGTGTACTCACATTTGTGATACACTGTATTTCACTTCAAACCATAGAAAAACAATCTGGGCTAGTATCTGAAATTAATGTGCCATTTTATGACTTTTTTTTTTACTCAGAATACTCCAACATTGAAATGGTCAAAAGAAGACAAAAAAATGATATAAAGTGCTCATCTTTATTTTTCTGGTAAAAGCAGGAAAATAAATGGTTATTTGAGAGGCCTAAAACTCCAAATCACCATAGCAAAAATGATGTTGGTCAATTTTGTAAAGATGAACACATATATATTATTTTGTTTTAGATGAAATGTGATTATTTAATCCTCTTTCTCCATTCTGGTAGCCATTAGCTGAGCTAATGTGTACGTAAATTTAGTGCACTGATAATGGTTCCGTGTTTGGAACTTAACCTGTCATTAAAATGAGTTCATTATTATAACTCTTTCTTTTTCGTATATATTTTTTCATGAATAATTCAATCATATTTAATCAGCTAAAGTTTCAATTACCTGGCAACTGATTTTGGGTGTACTCCGCCTACTGCTCATAGTTAACTGGGATATGCTACAGTACCCGAAGATGTTCAATTTTTTTTTCCAGCCTGCCACTGGGAGCCTGCATACCACAATACCAAATACCCCACTTTCAGGACCCTGCTGTAATCTATCATTATCAACATAGACACACATTGTGCGTGATGTGACAACACAATTAACTCTTTCAGTGTCATCGACAATGACAGACGTCCAATCGTGCAGCCTTTTTGACCCATTCTGTTGTAAATTTAAATGACTGTCACCAGTAGGCATTCAATCCATTTGAACCCTTACAGGGAATATATTTAACGCACTGGGGCCTATTGACGGCGCTAGACATCTAATCCATTTGGACTGGGCGAGTTGAATGGTACTGTAACATGAGCATTTATAGGCAGTCTTCCCAGTTTAAATGAATTGGATGTCTATTTCATGCAATGAGTTAAATTCTGTGAAAAAAAACAATCAACTTTAAGGTGTTACTTGGGGTTGTGACTGGTGTGTATTCCTGTTTTTATTCATTTTAATTGTATTCATTTAGTTTTTATTCACATTGTATCAATGTGTAAATGTGTTCATAATTTTTTACATACTGTATATAATAAATTGATAATAATTAAGAAACTTATAATAATAATTGCTGATATTTAAGATTTTATTAAAAAATTTCAAAATAGTCAATTGCTCTATGGTTTAGAGCATGGGTATTAAATTTACTGCCTGCGGGCTCAAAGCGGCCCATCAGGTGGTCCAATCAAGCCCCAGGGCGAGGTTGTTCTGTCAGACAGCCACGTTGTAGCTTGTTCATACTGTTCATACAAAATCACATGCTTTTATTCTGACATTGGTGCAGTAAAACTGGAGATCTGTGTAATTTAGTGCGTGCACTACTACTACACTTGGCTCACTTTTGTGTCCGCAGTAGACATGTGCCGATTACCGGTTTCAAGATATACCGTGGTATGCAAACATCAAAGTTTGAAAACAGCAAAAAAATTCCGTCATACCGTCCCTAAGGTATTAGCGATTGTTTATGTCCCAAAAATGCATGGAGAAATCCCTCACTTTCAGCTGTAAGGCTCAACCCTCCCCCAACGGTTGTTGCTCAGTGTCAGTGAGTCAGCTATGGTACACGAAGGCTGGAGGTGGTGAAACTCCTGAATTTTTTTTTTCCCTCAACGATGAAAACGAAATCGTTGGTATGGGAATACTTCAGTTACAGAAAAGTTACAGGCAGCTGCGGCTTAGAATAGGAGGGCCAACCGACATGTAAAACATGTTTGCGACGCGTGTCTGCCAAGGAGGCAATACCTCCAATAGGATTTCGCATTCACACAAAATTTAAAGGTTAGTAAACACTGTCATGAACGTTTCCCACCAGCTATGAGAGTTAACTCCGGCGTGTTTAGTGTGTCTAGTGGTGGTAAAACGTGGTCTTTTTTCCTCTCTGGCAACAGTCTGTGTTGAGAAAGCGTGTGTGTATGATGTAAACATGATACGAGTCATACACACGTGCTTCTTATGGAAAATAATCATTTTTGTTCTGATGGTAATAATGTTGAGCTGTGGCTGTGGGCTTAGCCTCACCTAAAGGACTGCATTCATATTAATGTTATTTTTTTAAATTTATTTTAACTTAACATTATACTTATGTTCCAATTTGCTAATATGTTTTGAAAATAAAAATCTTGTTCAATGGAAAAAAGTGTTTTTCCCACTTTTTTTAAACCCAGATACCATATTTTAGAGCTGTAATTGCAATACCGTGATACAGTGAAACCTTGATATTTTGGCTTAAGGTTATCATACCGTCAGAATATCATACCGGCACATGCCTAGTCCGCAATCACAGTTGTTCGTTCGGTCCCTCCCAGCCAAGATGGATTGGACATCTACCACCGCCAATGGCATCTAATGAATTAACAAAGAACTGACCCAAACATGCCCCAAACCAAACAGTAAGTGACACCAAATCAACAGGAAATCACCTGGAAGTGCCCCAAAATGAACAGGATGAATCCCAGAAATCCCTGAAAAATAACTGGAACTAGACTAGAAGGACCGGTTGTGAATAATCCTCTTTCAGTCAGTGTCATTAGCCACGTTTACATGCTGACTTTTATTCATACCGATTCAAATCATTCTGAATGGAAATTTCACATCAGCTGTTTACATGTCACTTCATCTATTCCGATCCAGCGTTTACATGTGTCTGCCTTTATTCCGAAAGGACGTTTGACAACTGCCGTCTGACATGCGCAGATTAATCAAAACAAAGCATCACGTTGCAAAACATGGAGATCGATCGTCAGATCAGCTGCTGTTTTAACTTTTCGAGTGGAAACAAAACTTCAGAATGACACGCCGTTCATTTAAAAAGTTGTGTGGGTGCGCTGTGCGTGTGCTTGGAAGCCATGTTGCAAGTGACGTTACTTACGTCACCGAGTGACGTCACCACGTCAGTACGGAGCATGTGCAGAAAGAACGCAACCAGACACCATTCCGCTTCCCTGTTTACATGATATAATTTCACTTCTAATCGGTTTGGGAAAAGGAATATTCCACCCCTGTGAATCGGAATGAAATTCCATTCGGTTTGGGCCTGTTCATTCCGAATGAGGTGTTTATATGGAACACATTTATTCGGTTTGAACAAATATTCCGATTGTAATTGGAATATTTGGCTCCATGTAAACGTGGCAATTGTCAGTTGCACCTCATTCGGAATGAACAGGCCCAAACCGAATGGAATTTCATTCCGATTCACAGGGGTGGAATATTCCTTTTCCCAAACCGGTTAGAAGTGAAATTATATCATGTAAACAGGGAAGCGGAATGGTGTCTGGTTGCGTTCTTTCTGCACACGCTCCGTACTGACGTGGTGACGTCACTCGGTGACGTAAGTAACGTCACTTGCAACATGGCTTCCAAGCACACGCACAGCGCACCCACACAACTTTTTAAATGAACGGCGTATCATTCTGAAGTTTTGTTTCCACTCGAAAAGTTAAAACAGCAGCTGATCTGACGATCGATCTCCATGTTTTGCAACGTGACGCTTTGTTTTGATTAATCTGCGCATGTCAGACGGCAGTTGTCAAACGTCCTTTCGGAATAAAGGCAGTCTGTAAACGCTGGATCGGAATAGATGAAGTGACATGTAAACAGCTGATGTGAAATTTCCATTCGGAATGATTTGAATCGGTATGAATAAAAGTCAGCATGTAAACGTGGCTAGTGATTGACATCCAATTCACTTATACTGGACATTTGCCCCTCCCAGTCCAAATGGATTGGACGTAAAGCGCAGTCAATGGCAACCAATGAGTTAACTTAATTGGTCAAGAATAAACTAGTCCAGCCAACATGAGATCTAATTGCCATAAATGTAGCCTGCGAACAAAATGTGTTTGACACCCCTGGTTTAGGGTCCACAATGTCAACTTTTGAATCGCTGTCCACTGTATTGACCACTGTCCCTGAAAGGGTTGACCACAAACAACGTCAAAAAAAAACGTCACAACGCCAACATGGCGACCAGATAAAAACATTCAGCGTTGGCTTTTTTGTATGTCTATGAATGTTTCAATTTACCAACCATATTTTAATAGATAAGTCATCACTCAGCGTGCGTCTTTAAGCAAGACAAAATGTCACCATAAGGTGTTCTATTCTACAGTATTGTGTCTTTTATCGCCTCTTTTGAGTGGGTCTGACACTCCGAATTTGGGTTTATACCTGCGTTTGAGTGCACGTGAGCGTGTGTTACATAAAAGCATTCTCAGAGACTGATTCTCTCCTCCTAACAAATCCGCCTCTCCTCTGCTCTTCCCCCTACGCATGCTCTTACGTCACTACATTATCATCACATACGGTATATCAATCATCACGACGATGAAACAAGCGACATGCGTCGCTTTTCATGCCTTTAACATAACATTTTTGCGGGGGGCGCTCGTTCTCGCGCATCTTCTATCAAGTCAATTTCGCCACGCACGCGCACAGGTCAACTATAGCCGCAATATGGCTTTGATCTCTCACTATATAGACGTGAACGTGTCTCGTTAGGTGAGTCACGTGACGTCATTAAAGAAAGGTGAGTCTTCTTACCTGCGTGCGCGTGCGCGTCCCGCGCGTGTGAGCAGCATCCAGCGGCTCCTGCGAGGCGAGTCCGCAAGCGAGTGAACCTCCGCACTCGCTCCCGCCTCTTCATGCAGCGCGTGTGCGCGTGGAGCAGTCCATTAGTCGCAGCCTCGGGGGGTGCATTGCCTGGAGGGGGCTCTTTAAAACATGACATACACACACACGTTGTTATTATTATAAAACGTTGCCATGAAGATAAACTGTGAATGATATTTTAAACTACAAGTACATGAAGAAATAATTCAAAATGTTGTTTTATTAATAGTGGAATAAATCACTTAATAAATATACAGTGCCCTCCATAATTACTGGATTTATAAAAATTAAGTGTTTTTTAGCTTCTAATATTTTTTTTTCTTCTAAATAATATGGGACCTTACTACGGAGCCCCCCGGGTGCCAGGGTAGAAAATATTTAAAAATCAATCTGTACCCACAGTTTAGCAATCTGTAGGCAAACTGTGGGTACAGTTTAGTAATCTGTGGGTATGGGTACAGATTAGTAATCAGTGGGTACAGATTGCTAAACTGTGGGTACAGTTTAGTAATCTGTGGGTTTACTGTCTGTCAGTACTACCCACAGATTAGTAAACTGTACCCACAGATTACTAATCTGTACCCACAGTTTAGTAATCTGTGGGTACAGATTAGTAAACTGTACCCACAGATTATTAAACTGTGGGTAGATTAGCTATAATTTTTTTATTTTTTCTATCCTGGCACCCGGTGGGCTCCGTAGGACCTTAATGGAAAAAAAGAGAAAAATCCAACCTGAGGTGCTATCTCCACACCAACAAAATGTTTGGGAGGCATGCACGAAGAAAACCTTTCCTCACTCACAATCATAAACGCAAACGTCTGGAGTTCGCCAAGCGGTATTGGGGCTTCAACTGGAACCGTGTGCTTTGGTCAGATGAGACCAAGATTGAGCTTTTTGGCAACAAACACTCTAAGTGGGTCTGACGTGCCAAGAAAGATGCGCATGCTGAAAAGCACCTCATACCCACTGTGAAGTATGGGGGTGGGTCAGTGATGCTGTGGGGGTGTTTCGCTTCCAAAGGCCCTGGGAACCTTGTTAGGGTGCATGCCATCATGAATTCTTTGAAATACCAGGACATTTTAAATCAAAATCTTTTGCCCTCTGCCCGAAAGCTGAAGATGGGTTATCACTGGGTCTTTTAACAAGACAATGACCCTAAACATATGGCCAAATCTACACAAAAATGGTTCACCAGACACAAAATCAAGCTCCTCCCATGGCCATTTCAGTCCCCAGACCTCAACCCCATTGAAAACCTGTGGGGTGAGCTGAAGAGGAGAGTACAGAGGAGAGGACCCAGGTCTCTGGATGATTTTGAGAGATTCTGCAAAGAGGAATGGCTGAAGATCCCTCTTTCTGTCTTTTCCCATCCTGTGAAACATTATAGGAGAAGATTAGGTGCTGTTTTGTTGGCAAAAGGGGGTTGTACAAAGTATTAACACCAGGGGTGCTAATAATTGTGACACACATTTTTTGATGTCAAATAATTATTGCTTTATGTGGGAATTTTTCCCCACTGAATAAACGCACTTGTATTGAAAGCTGAATTTTTCTCTTTTTTTCTGTTAAGGTCCCATATTATTTAGAGAAAAAAAATATTAGAAGCTAAAAACACATAATTATTATAAATCCAATATTTATGGAGGGCACTGTAAGTGTATTAAGTATGTTGTGTTGAATGAGTGCACTGACCTCAGTGAGTCACAATGCAATTCAGAAGGTCCTTGAAGGCATCGAAACAGCCAATCAGACGACACTCTTTGTCATCTTTCCTCACTCAACATCTCTGCTATGTAAATTGTTTTTGAGAATTTCCTTGGAAGTCAAAAGTTTACATACACAAAAAGTACTATGTCTTTCAAGACTTTGGAAGCTCCGATAGGTTAACTCAGTGGTCGCCAACCTTTTTTGTACTTGGGACCGGTGAGATATGGGCCTTTTTCCATGGGCAAAAAAATACAGTAAATACAAAATAACACGACAAAGCTAAAAACAAACGTTAAGTGCAGGGAAAATGTTACTCACCAGATGCAGAATCCACCTTTTTAAAAGCGGCCTCTCCTAAAACGATGGCAAATATCCTTGTTTGCAGTCATAAGTTTTTCTCCAATCATGAAAGGTTTCTTGGCTTTAGCATCACGGTTCGCCATGAGGTATGATGTTCTCAGTGCATTCACTTTTGTTGATGTGTTGGCACTAATTGTTTCTGTACTTTCGTGCTTGCACTTTTTTATTTAAAAAAATTCCAAAGGCTGATCCATTATTCCAGGGTACCTAGCCTCGAGTTGAAACAGCTTTGAAAGCTTCAGTGCCTCATTTGCTAACTTTTGGCCACATATTATGCAGAATGGATTTGGCGTATAGGCTCCTATTCTGACTCGTCAGGTGGCCTTTTCCCCGTAAAAGCTGTCCAAAGACGACTGTTTTTTAGGTTTTAGGTTTGACTAATTCGAGCAAAATGACCGGAAGTACCCTGTCTGCCATTTCTGAGGTGTGCCGCCTGAATCCCTCAGCAGGCAACTAAAGTTACTGTTTACATTGACTGATGCTGGGCTGTTACTGAGGTGTGTAAACACCCCAGTAATGGTGGCCACCACGAGAGGGCGACATCCACATCTCTCTACTAGTCAATAGAGTAGGCAGGCAGATTGGTGTGTCAAGACGCACAGGCCAGAATACGGTCATTATTAAATTATAGTTTCAGTGTGGCCCAGTAGCATATGTGCCACGGACCGGAACCGGTCTCTGGCCAGGCGGTGGGGGACCATTGGGTTAACTGACGACATGTGAGTTCATTGACGACAAACCTGAGGATGTATTTAAGACACACTTCAATCTTCTTCCTTCTTTGAAATAATGGTCAAATCAAAATATTTGGCCGTTAAATCAGAAAGAATGATGGAACACCACAAATATGGATCCTCCTTGGGTGTATTTCCAGCCGTCACAGTGCTCAGGAAGGAGCTAAGCAGTCACAGTGCTCAGGAAGGAGCTAAGCATGAAGCGCTTAAACACTGCCACATCACTGGACTTTGGAGCATGTCTGAAAGGTACTGTAGAATTATACAACTTCTTTATAAGGAATTTGCTTTTGTGTTATACATCAACCTTTTAATCTACCACACAAATACACAGATATACGGGCCGAATGATTTTTAAAAAATCATAGCAGTAATCTGACAGATACTTCCATTTCCTTCAAATCCAGTGCTCGGGATTAGGACACTTAAGCATTCTTTCATTATTTTGGTTGTTTGCATTATCATTAGCAGCAGATTTACAGCACCGTTCGTTATTCCATTATTGAAGAAGAAGAAAGCTTTATCATGGCGTCCAGGTGACAACATTGACAGCCCTCCAAGCGGCGCGGCGGATGTCGGCGTCCTCCTCGGGCGCCTCGCTTCTCCCCACTAGGAGAGGCAGCTGAAGCAGCAGACGTCGGCGTCCGTCGGGGGCCTCAGCCAATGAGGTGAGCGCTCTGAGCGAGTAGAGGACTAACGCCTTCCGCCTCTGCTCCTCTTCCACGTCTTGTTTGCGTTCTGAGAGAAGCTGTAGCAGGACTGGGAGGACGTCCAGCTCCAAACACTGATGCTTACCTACAGAACAAACGAGGTTTGTCCGGCGTGGATCTGGCAGTTGAGGGAGGCTGACATCACCTGTAGTGATGACCACCGTGTTCATGATGGCACCCGCCGCATTTGCCTGCACATCTACATCCTGGTCCCGCAGTAAGTCTGCCAGGACAGGAAGAACTCCCGCCTCACACACCTGACGCTTGCCCTCCACTGGAACACTGCATCAGGACATGCGGTCGGCTGTCACTACGAGTCCTGTGATGCATTTAACCTCGGCGGATCGCAAGAACCTGAGCGCCATCATGGCTCCAGCCGCCTCTCTGCGGATGTTGGAGCAGGCGTGCGAAAGCTTGCGTCCAATAAGCGTGACACCGCGGTGGGACAGCGCCGGTCCGGCATCCAGTCGCGAGCAGCAGCTGAGCGTGGAGAGCAGCAGGGCCTGCACCTCCTCTTCCTTCTCCTCCTGCTCCTTCTCCAGCTTTAGCATAAGCTTGGGAACCAGAGCCTGTAAAGCATTGGCGCCTGCCGGACCAGACCAAATCAGACCAAATCAAGCGAGGACTCAGGGTCAAAGTTGTCTTTTTTGTCTCTGTCTGATGCACCGCCTACCTGCGGGTAGCAGTGCCAGGCTGTTCATCACACGGTGGGCGCGGGTTCTACAAATGGGGGATGGGTCGTCCAGCAGCTGAGAAAGACGTGCCAGGAGGGGTGAGCACAGAAGGGCTTGTCTGGGGACAGTCATGTGTAATGCTTGAGTATTTCATGCTTGGTAGTATGACAGAAATGCAACTGTTTTGTTTTTACGATGGTCACCTTCCAATGTTGTGGCTGGTGATGAGATGCAGCAGTTCACAGGTTCTAGTCCTCACTGCTGGATCTTCATCCTTCAACAGAACCTCCAACTGGTCCAGAAAACCTGCATAGCCAGTAAATGCACTGTAATGTTCTTTATTCAGAAGGTCCGCAAGTCATACAGTGAGTTAAATAAGTATTTGAAAACCCAGCGATTTTTCTTCCACTTAAGAAATGATGGGCAAGTTTATAATTTTCATGGTAGGTGCTTGTCCACTGTCAGAAACAATCTTTTAAAAATCCAGAAATCACAGTGTATGATTTTTTAACAATTTATTTGTATTATACTACTGCAAATAAGTATTTGAAAACCTGTCTATTAACCAGAATTGTTAGCCTCAAAGACCTGTTAGTCACTTTTAAAAAGTCCAACGAATAAATGGAGTGGAGGTGGACTTTTTGAGTCAGACTTTTTGACCTTTGAGACGGTTAGCTGTATATAAACATCTGCCCACCCCATACAATCAGGAAGATTCCAATTCCAAATATGGACCAAAGACCAAAGAGCTGTCCAAAGACACCAGAGACACAATTGTAGACCTCTACAAGGCTGGACAGAATTAGGGGGCAATTATTAGAAAATGGAAGAGGCTAAACATAACTGTCAATCTCCCTCGAACTGGGGCTCGATGCAAGATCTACCTCGTAGGGTCTCAATGATCCTAGGAATTGTGAGGAATCAGCCAAAAACTACAAAGGATGAGCTGGTCAATGACCTCAAAGGAGCTGGGATCACCATTTTCAAGGTTACTTTTGGTAATACACTAAGACCTCATGGTTTAAAATCATGCATGACACGGAAGGTTCCCCTGCTTAAACCAGCACATGTCCAGGCCCGTTTTTAAGTTTGCCAATGCCCATTTGCATGATCCAGAGGAGTCATGGGAGAAAGTAATGTGGTCACATGAGATCAAAATGGAACTTTTTAGTCTTAATTCCACTTAGGTTTTGGAGGAAGAAGAATGATGAGCATCATCCCAAGAACACCATCCCCACTGTGAAGAATGGAGGTGGTAGCTTCATGCTTTGGGTTTTTTTCTTTTGTGTATGGGACTAGACGATTGCACTGTATTAAGGAGAGGATGACCTGGGCCATGTATTGAGAGATTTTGGGGAATGACCTCCTTCCCATAGTTAGAGCATTGAAAATGGGTCATGACTGGGTTTTCCACCATGACAATGGCCCGAACCAGAAAGCCAGAATAACCAAGGAGTGGCTTCGTAAGAAGCATATTAAGGTTCTGGAGGGGCCTAGTCAGTCTGCAGGGAGTTGGGGTGGTGGCTGGGGGCCCAGATGGGTGTGTGGTAATGGGTGTGTGTGTTGGGGGGGGTGGGGGGATAGTATCTCCTCGTCCTTTCCCTAAGTGCTGGTTGATGAGGGCACGGATGGTCCGGGGGGCAGCCGACGAACCATCTTCTGGAGCTGCAAGTTGGGGCACGTTCCACGATCGCTCCCCTACCAGGTGACGGGCCCCGTTGCATTTCCGTTTTTCTGCATTACTATCATACGTCCAAGTGGGTTCACGCATGACTAGGTGCAACTGGCCCAATTCATGTACATAAGATTTTCAGTGCCAGGTTTAGCAATCAGGTAGCAAAGAGTAGGATGTCAACCTATCAACACTTGGAGGTGATTTTCATAATACTGGATCCCCCACTCTACATTGCCGGAATTGTGTACATCTCACCCAACTTACCTTCCTCCCTCTTTTCCTTCAGTCCCCCCCTCCCCACCCAACACACACACTCACGGTGTCCACTGGTAATTATAATTAGATCACGGTAGCACTTCTACGTTCATAGGTAGCATATGTGTTTAATGATGTATTTTTGTTTGTTCTTCTCTTCTGTCAGCTTCATTTTCTTTTTTCTCTACAAAACCTCTTCCTGCCATCTGCTTTCTCCTTATAAATAAAACAATATGAACAACCACAATGGGAGTACGTCAGACTCCCACATGGCACACTAAAACGATTCAGTCTAGTACGACACTCATATTCCCATTCTCTGTGTTTGAGTAGCTGAACAGGACAGGTGAGGACAAAAAAACGAGAAAAAAATGAATTAAGGCATTATTTTAAAACGTGCAGGATATGTTTGTAATATGAACCCAAGGAGTACATTAAGCCATGTTATCATTTTTTATTGTATGTACGTCTTGGGAACTAGTTGTTGTAGAGATCGATTTATATGCTAAAGCTGTAAACACTCCATAAAAGGTAAAAAAGTTCCTATTTGGATTTTGCGCTCATCCATAACTATCCTAATCTAGGGATGTTGAAATTGTTTTTCTCCGTGGGCCGCTTTCAGAAAAATCTCAAGATGCTAGGGCCAACTTAAAATCCTTCCACTTTCATTTGTTCAACAGAGAATTGAAATCGGTTAGGAAAGATCAGGTAAATGTATTTATATTGAAGTAGTAACTCATTTGCTGCCATTGACGGCGATAGACGTCCAATCCATGTTGACTGGGAGGGCGTACCCCAAGTCAAATTGGATTGGACATGTATCGCTGCCAATGGCAGGGAAAAATGATTGCTTAATGCCAACCTTCACAGTTAAAATGGCAGTGAATAAATAATGGGATATACACAAAAATAATCTAGAGCAGGGTCTCTGCTGGGTTCAACAAGCCAAATTTAAGACTTTTTAAAACTTTTATAAGACCATAATGAATAAAATTTAAGACCTATTTCACATCGATACCAGCAAAAAAAAGTACAGAAGTAAAGTAAGAAGTAGGAAGGAGTTGTAAAGTATAGGAATTTATTCACAGCTCTTTCACACTGTGATACAAATGAGCACAAAACTACTTGTAATAGTAGTAGTAGTGAATTAGTAAAGTAACAGCAATTTATTGGATTCTAGACTTCTTTTTAGACTTTTAAAGACCCTGCAGATACCCTGCAGAGTTATAAGGACATTGCAACACTGTATACGGCGGAAAACACAGACAAGACTGAAAAAGCAGTTTCTGCTCTTGCACCTCTCTTTAAAGTAAACTGCTGTATTTTAAGCCAAAAGAACAGTTGTGTTTGATAGAACAATATGTATGCTGCCATAGCAGATTCATGGCGCATTAAGCCCCCAAACTATTTGTAATTTGTCCGTTTTACCCTGGAAACCCCCGTTTACAGATGTTGCGCAACCGCAACCCAGCCATAAAAAGAAGGCAAGTAATTATATTTATGATTTGAAATGTCTGTCATTTTAGCTTAGAATCATTAATTAATGTTTAATATTTGGTTAAAAAAAACACTTTAAAAAAATTATCCACTCGCATATTGTAGACTGTTAAACAAATTACGTCACAATGAAAAAAATGGTGTCTGTAAATAAGTCACGGATATCCACCTCATAAATATCGCTTAATTGTATTTTTTTTTTTGTTGCTGTCGCATTTTCCCCGATATGTTGGATGATAAAAAATCGATCCAAACAAAGAAAAATTGAAGAAAAAAAGAAAGAAAAAAATGTTTAAAAGGGTAATTATATGAAAAATAATTTCTTGACCACTCCTTGATGTCTGCGATTTCTGCATCGCTACCCTTGTTATATTACCATGTTTCACCCATAAGATCCCCCCCAAAATCCGGCTGTAGCCATTCACATCTGTGTTTTGACACTTGGTAATGCATGCTACATGGAGTATTTCGATCGAAACAAGGTAAGTGCGCGATAATATCTCGTTAAAATCATGGTGTCTTTAATTATGCTCGCTCATGCTCTCACCTACAGTTAGGATTTCAGTGTTTGATTTGCATTGTTTTTAAATGCCCTCCTGTTCAAATTTTTTCTTTCCCCAGAAAATTGAGATTTTAAGCTTTCCAATGATGTCTTACAAGTGCATATCGGACAATTTTGAAATTTGGCCAAACTGGGTGTCTCAGAGCGAACTTCAAGTCACCTGAGTGTTTTCCGCCATATATATTTATATTTACACGAGTGAAACAAAGTTTGCAGAAGAGGAAATGTCACAGCTTAATTTATCACATCGGATATTTTTTACACTGCAAATATCTTTCACCCTCGCACCTACATACTCATCCATTCCTCCAGGGAGAGTAACTTGGGAGGGGGTCATACAGTCCTGGCCGGCTCCCCCCTGATTTTAATGCATCACACACCAAGATTTTTTTAACACACCACACATCACACAGATCATACTCCACGGGAGAGCTGTGGCAAAGGGTGGTGGGACGTGCGGCTGCGCAGAAATTCCATGCAGCGGTCCCACTGCCCCAGGCCGAGCTCTCCTATTTTAATGCATACATTGCACTACCCTCCCCACACAATCCCATCATGATGCTGGGTAATGGCTGCCAGCCGGGAACCTGGCAGCCACAGTAATAGGGTGGTAAGTGGGTCCCACACTTTTTCTCTGTGGCGTGGCTCCCGGGACGTGGCCTCCCCATTGCATGGGCTGCCAGCCGCGGGAGTGGAGGGAGGTCGGGGCTCCGATCTCGCGTCGCCCCACGGCGGCTCCTCGTCACTCGCCTGCCTCCGCCCTCCCCTCTCTTCTCTTCCTGAATATCCGCCCTGCGCTCTGTCGCGGGTCGCTGGTTGGACGCCGGTGTATCGGCTGGATGTCGCCTGCTCCGGCGGGGGGACCCTGCCCTGCCCTGGGCTTGGTGGGCCGCTGGGGGTCCCGTGGGGTGCTGAGCCAGTTGGGGGGCTGCTGCGGCGGTGGCTCTTGGGCTGGGTGGGCGTGGGGTTGGTGGTGCGTCCACTCTTCCCAACCCTGAAGGCCGGTTGATGGGAGCGCGGGTGGCCCAGGGGACCACACACACCCGTGTCCGCCCCCCCTCCCCGGGCTAGCTGGGTGGGGGCCGTGGCCCTTGGTTGGCACCCGCACGGCGTTTTCCGCTCATCTGCTTGGCTGTCGTGTATTTGGTTGGGCTCGCGTGCAGCTGGTAGTGATTAGGCGCGCTCGGGTGGGGGGTCCTGGTGCCAGGATTGGCGGTGGGGCGGCATAGGGTCAGTTGGCAACGGGCTTACACTCACAAGGTATTCACACGATTACTGGGTTCTAGATCACAGTGCTGATTTGTGTACTCTACCCCTCCCAAACACTTAGCTTATAGTCTCCCCCTCCCCTTCTTTCCCTGGTCAACCATATGGTGTCAACCGTAAATACATCTGGCTGACGATAGCACCAACGTATTAACAGTTAGTGTAGGCGTTCAATGTATTTCTTGTTGTTGCTTCTCTTTCCTTTTTTTTTCTTGTGTTTCTTTTTCTCTGTTCCCCTATAATCCCTTCCTGTTCGCTTTGTCATAATAAATGAGGTATGTTGAATGATCACAATGGGAGTATGTCATACTCTCAATGTGAAACGTTAAAACTGTTCAGACCAACCGGACACTGAGACTTCCATTCTCTGTGTCAAACAGCTGAACAGGACAGGTTTAGGGGAAGAAAAAAAAAACATTGGATATTTTTTTAAGTTATGTTTCTGTAAAAGAAAATCCCGAAATTCTAGTTTCCTAAACATTGATTTCAACCTGACAGGTTTTGACCCATGAGGTAATGGAGGCGCTTTTTAAATGGCTAGCTCTATCTAGTGTTTAAAATGTGAAGTGCAACAGAGTGCAGCATGAATTTAAGCTTGCTGTGCCGAATTTAACATTACATTTTCATCATTAGCTGCGGGCACAAAAAAGTGGGCAGCGGGCTGTAGATTGAACACCCCTTGTCCGAAACATATTTTGAATATTTTTGAATGATCGGGACCATCAGTTAAGGGGGAAATCTGATTCATCGAACACTGCGGGACGCACTGACTTCACTTGTGGTTGCAATGTTCAAGACTTCAAATGCCGATTTACCTTCACTGACTACCTGGTAAAGTCGCTCCGGATCGTGTGTGACGTCGCATAGTGAGGCGAGGGCGCGCAGCCTCCCGGCTGCGTCGGGTTCCACCAACTGGGCGAAGAGCTCCGGGATGGCAAGCCGCCCGAAGGCGACTGGAGCCCGGCTAGGGTCGAGATGAACGCCCGTCATTTAGTCCTTCGCGATAGCGACCGATCAAAAAGTTACTATCGTTCACCGAACTTCTCTGCTCTTTGCTTTGGATTTCTAACGTCATTTAGGTGCCTTTGCTATGATCTGTTTTCAACTGCTCACGTGGTAACCGTTGCCAAGGAACGGTCGTAAAAACATCCCACGAGGCATAGTATTATTTAAAAAAAAAAAATAAACACGAAAATACGTGGTTTTCAATCCTGGCTGGAGGCATCATATGACCAACAGCAAACGCAGCGCAGTTTTGGAAAGGAGTTTTTGATGTATGACTTAATTCCGTTTTGATTTTAGATCTGGTTGTAGTTCTTACCTGTTCTAATTTTAATTTCAGGTTACTTGTAGTTAATTCTGCTTCCTGTTTTTATCTTGGTTCTGGTTAGCTGTCATGGGTATGATTTTGGTTTGTTTTAATTTTGGTTTTGAATCTGGTTCCGTTTGTTTTAGTTGTGATTCTACTGGGTTTCCTCATTTTGGAGCTACTGTAATTTTAATTGTAATTCAAATTATGCTCTTAGATCTTCTGGTTTGAAATTGTGTCCACATTTAACTTCTGGTTCGAGTTTTATTTCTTCTTCTGGTTCTAAATCTAGTTCTTGGTTTGAGTTCAAATATTAAATCTGATTCTCCAACCTTTAGTTGAGCAAGGTCTATTTTGAACATCAGTCTACCTATCTGCAAATTTTACAAAAATAGATGACTGCAGTTGTCCAGACAAAAAAATAGTTCATAGTTCTGAGGTAGAAACTTCCCAAAGAACTGTGGTCTTCTTTTTAACTAGTGATGTATACATTGTGATGAGATCAGCAAATCTAATGTTGTTCAAAAACCCATTTCATGCTCAACCTTTTGAATTGAACTAAATTAAACATTTTATTAAATATTTTCTCTTGACAAAAATCAGAAAACACTTCTTGCTTCCTCTGTTTAATAGCAAATGAAAGTTCTAAACCAGGAAGCAATGCAGTGCTTTCCTGGGCCTGGCAAAGGATTCCAAAACAAAACGAGTTCAGTTTTTCTTTGAAGTTTGGTGCAAACCATCTGCTCTTTGAGGGGATGGGTGTGGTAAGACTAGAAAGATGAATAGGCTTCACTTCTTCTTCTTTTTGGTCTTCTTCCCACCATCGCTCTGTTGCGAGCTGCTCTCACCAGCGCCACTCTTCTGCGTGCGGCTCTTCAACTTGGGAATCATCTCGGATACGTACAACATAACATCTTTGCCTAAAACGACACAAAAATTGAATCATATAGTGTGTATTTGTTGTTCCCATGGAGAAGAAAGAATAAATGCCTGAAAGTATTATAGATAAATATACCACGAAATACATGAAGCATTGTTGAGAGAACAGATTTACAACACCAGAAATCGAAAAGCTCTACTTTAATAGAGCTAATTATTACAAGAAACTAATGAGTACTACTAGTAGCTACCACTACTCAACCAGATTCTACTCCAGTACCAATTATGCCAAGCGAAAAAAATGATATCCTGTCTGAAACAGTATTTTCTCAGTTTCTCATTAACGGAGTCATTTGCATATGAAAACAAAGTCACGAGATTGGATTATACATTTTCAGCATTGTTGTTTCCATCCACAATGACAAAAATATTTAGCTGATAAACAATGTTTTCATGAATATGACGAGACGATAACGAGCTAAAAACGTGTATTGAGAGACTAAAACATTACGAGACGAATGCCAGATTTCGTCCGGGGCACGAACGCGCCATCGTTTCAGTCATATGTTCACAATGTGTGGCATTTTCTTATTGTACTTTTTGGTCTGCCTGCATCATAGCAGCATTTGGGTCATGACACTCATGTGACATGTCCTGTGCTGCACCTCTCCCTCACTCGTGTTCATTATGTACTTCAAGCCAGGCTGCGCTTGTTTTGAAACACATGGTAAGATTTGTTTATCATGGCAAGAGAGAATAAGCAATTATGCTCTGGCCTTTAAAGGTCTTTGCGTAGTAATCATCAGTCACACACTATATGTAACTCGTAGTGTTAGCAGAATTCGCACCAGCATTAACTTTAGCGTAGCATGCGTTCTCTTAAACTGTTGTTTTTGTTTTGTTGGCGTCGGCTACAACCTACAGTAGTAGTGCTCGATGCTTCTGGTTGCAAAAAAAAAAAAAAAAAAACATTGGAAAACCCTCACCAAGTTGGCATCGTCTTTGTAAACGCTATAATATGCGCTCGTCTGTCAATGTTCTTTCAAAATTGTTGGAAACCTTTATTTTTTTAAATTTATTTTTGGACTAAAACCTTTGGATTTTTACAGAAGAAAACATTTTGAGTATTCATCAACGTAAACTAGACAAACACATTTTGAAATAACAAATTATTATTTCATCCAAAAGACAAAGAAGAAAATTAAAAGGGCTACCAAAAACAACACCGGTATAATGAATGAGCAGCTATATGAAAACCTATCCTCCAACTCATCTCATTAAAATAAATAAATGGGCTATTTATTCCTTGCGTGTCCGTGTATATGCGACAGATCTTGACAAAAATATCAAACACTGAAATTCTGGCACAGAATATTCAGAGTACTTTAATCCATGGTTTATTATAAAACAACCAATTATTGTTCCAATTGACAATTTCTTGGTAACCTTTCAATTATTTTATCACTTTCAACTTTTACAATTTCAGATCAGAGAGAAAAAAACCTATATTACCCAAATTGATGCTCTAAAAAAAATAATTTCTGTCACGCAACGGGACCGGGCCATCCCTAAACCCGTACACTTCCTGCTTCGTGCACTTACGTGAAGAGAACTTATTGTTGCACAAACTGCCGTCTTCCTGCTTGAGCTGAACTCTGACTCGACCTCTGAATTGTACGTCGCGGTTCCACTCTCTAGGATGCATTTTGTTCTGGACACCAGAAAAATATCAATTGCCATTCCTATTATGAGGTAATTTCCTGCCCAGCAGAGTTGTTACCTCCACAAGGACGTTCACACCGGCAGCTGTCAAGACATCGCGGATCTCTGCGCACGAAGGGTTCTCTACTGCCTACATGGACAGACATCTCTACTTTATGTCATACAATATCTGACACCAATACATTTAAATAAATTTTAAAAAGGCTTGTGATATAATGTATGAATGTTGTCACCTTCTCAGCAGGGATTCTTCGTCCTTCAGCCTGAGTTTTCTTACTGTTGATGTAAACGGGATAAAGGCAGATGAACCTGGACAAAACACAGACATAATATAGTCTAAATTGTTGAACAAACCAGTGTTTTCATTAACGACGACGATAACGAAAATTTTTCAAGACGATGAAGAGACGATAACGAGCTAATAACGTGTTTTCGGAGACAAAAACAACGATACAAATGCCAGTTTGTCTGACGAGACCAAAATGCGAAGAGTGTTCGTCACGTTTCCAATGTGTGACATTTTATGTGTAGTGAGCATGCATCGTAGCAGTGTCTGGTTTTGTCACTTTTTCTTGTAATTTTAGAAAACAAAAAATTGAAAACGAGCCCGATTGCGTTTTTTGTTTTTATGTGCGTCATCAAAAAACGATGAATGAATCGTCTCCTGTTTCCTGATTAAAAACTGGTAATTCCATAACGGAAAACAAGCCTTAATATATTTTTCCAATATTTATTAAACAGGAGTTGAAAAAAAAAAAAAAACTAATATTTCACTTATAGAATGAACCATGACCCGGAAGACGATGTTCTTCATCTGATAAATTAATAGTATGCGGCTGCAGCAGGGCCTTGTCGATCCCTGGTGCTAATAATTAGCGTGGGTACTCCACGTCTTCGAACAATGGCTTTGGACGGCTATGCAGATGTAATAGTTTAATAGTGAAAATGAAAACAGATGGCTTGACATCGAACGAAATAGCTGCACACTTGTCTAACCGATTTGACCCTACAAGAGGGTTTTCGGAGAGAAATGTCCCAAGGTGGATCTCAGCAGATATTATAATAAGAATAATCTTGGATTCTTAGAGTGATATTCGATAGCAGGTTCAACTTTGAAAAACAAATTCATTCTGTTGTAAGAGCAAGTTTTTTCCAGCTCCGTCTCTTGGCCAAACTGAAGCCTTTTCTTAGTCGGCACTACCTTGAAAAAGCAATTCACGCTTTTATAAGCACAAGGCTGGACTACTGCAATACACTTTATGTTGGTCTTCCCAAGTCCTCTATTTCACATGTGTAACTTGTTCAAAATACTGTTGCTCGATTTTTAACCGGGACACCCAGACATAAACATATTACCCCTGTGCTATCATCGTTCCACTGGCTTTCAGTTCATTTTAGCATTGATTTCAAACGTTTACTGTTTTTTTTTTTTAATTCTATTAATGGCCAGGCTCCTTATTTATCGGAGATTTTAAGCCTCCTTTACTCTGGCAGGGCTCTTTGTTCTACTGGCCAGCATCTTTTGCAAGTTCCAAGGTCGAATAGCCTGCCCCCTGAAATCCGCACCATTACGAATCTAGGATTTTTAAAATCACGGTTAAAGACACTTTTTTAGACTCGCTTTTTCTCCAGATTAGCGTAGCCTGGATTTATTAAGGTTTTATTTTTTTATGTTTTCGGATTTTATCGGTTTTATTTGCCGTTTTCACTTTTATCGCGATGCATTTTTGTTTTCATTTTTTCTTAATGTCATTGTATAGAGCTTTCCTTCCTTTTATTTATCATGAACTATATTTGTCATTGTTTTAAAGCACTTTGAGGACCTTTCGGGTTTTTGTAAAGGGCAATAGAAATAAATTAGATTTGATTTGGTAAGAAGAGTTATAATAATAACAGTTCTTATAGATGACAAAACTATCTACTTTTCTTTCTTTCGGCTTCTTCCTTCAGGGGTCACCACAGCGAATCTGGTGTCTCCATCTAACCATGTCCTCTGCCCTCACACAAACTACTTCATGTCCCCTTTAACTATATCCATAAACCTCCGGTTTGGTCTTCTTCTAGACCTACTGCCTAGTATTTGGAAACTCCGCATCCTTTTTATAAAGTCTTTGTTCTTTTGCCTCAATACGTTAGCAACTTTATGCCAGTTACAGAGTCCGCTTCAATTTAATGTTCTGGTGTTCACTGTAGCAACCGCGAATTGGAATATAAGTACACCCGTAAACTAGTCATCTCAAATCAGTCAGAAAATGTCAACGGTTAAAGCAGCAGCTGGCAACATGTTTTCAGCAACAGAATTCCACTGTCCTTATGTGGCGGGAATACAGACAACTAGGGTTGGGAAAAACGAGAAGGCGCAAAATAGTGCACATTAATTTCTGTACTAAATTGTGATAATTTGAGAACTTTCAAAGACGGAGAAAATTAGAAACAACTGTAATTGTTTAGCACACACTGCCACTATATTAATTCAAATGATTGACATTGCAGAAATAAGTTATAAGTGCAATTACATGCAAGGATTTGAGAATACATTTTAGTGATACAATTTTTCCCCCCTAAAAAAACAGATTGCTTTCTTGTTCTCCACCAAATTAAAGCAGCTGGGTGTTGTTCCATCATCTTTTTTATTGTTTATAAATATTTAAGAAAATTGTAGTCGAATGACTTCAGTTAATAATGAACACGTCTTATGGGGACTTAACAGTTGCTTTAAATTGGGGGAGAAAAAAAGGTTTTATGGGGGTCTCCTTGACACGTCACGTTAAACTACCCGTATACGGGTCCTGAGTAGGGACAAATTTCGACTGCTAAAGGGTTAGAATTCTTTACCAGTCCTGTTATTAAAAAAAACGTTCCCAATTGCTCTCACATGGAAACTGGTTGATTCTTCAATTAAATCCTTAGTGTGACACATCTGCTGATAATTGTGCAATTGCCATACATTCGACTACACGAACTAAGTGTACGTGGGTGTTAACAAACAACAGCTAGCTTTAGCTTCGATAGCTATCGCAACAACTTACCGTTCCTTGTCGGCGGGATTCTGCGTTAAATGCGCCATGTTTGGCTGTTATGTTATGGCCTTTGCAGTGCTAAATTTCCTTTATGTGTAGAGAAAAACGATATTGTCGTGAAAGACACTCTCATCTGCCTTGTTTCTCTCAGTCTCAGCACGTTCTCACCGTGTGGAATATGCTTTGCTTAAGCTCCGCCCAATACGTTGCGGTGGGAGCAGACACTATCAGCAAACGTACCCCTCAAATTAGTTAGTTAGTTAGTTAGTTAGTTAGTACTTACCCACGTCAATCAAGTTGACAACAAGACCGACAAATAGGGTTATCAACTCCCTGAAAAAAAGGGACACCTCACACCCCGATAAGTGTCGCCCTTTTTTTTTTTTTTGTATGTGAAAAGTGAGTTGTTTTTTAATTTGAGTTCTAATGTTATCATAATTTTACTCAAAACTGAATTAATTTGGTACATATTTGAGTAATATTACCACACAGAAAAACAATAATTTTCAGCTATGTATTTTAATACAAAATACAGTACTGTATACTATAATTAAATATGTCCTGCTAAATTTAAAATTGTATAATTTAACGCATCCCGAGCCTGTGTATGTGTGTGTGTGTGTGTGTGTGTGTTTTGGGCAATTAAATTTTTTTTTTTTTTAATTGCAAACGAACTCTCGGATTTTTTTATTTTTTTTTACAATTTAGGTATGTTTAAAGTACCTTCAGCAATCACATTTTCACAAATGATCACTCCAAATATAATACATTTTACAGAACACCAAAAAAATAATACAATTAGTGAAAATGGAGTACGCAGAGAAGGACAAGAAAACAAATGCATGTGATCAAATGATCACATGCTTTTTCTGGGTTTGTGGTGCACCCCCTCTTGCCATCCCTGAAGGTTGGTTGATGGGTGCGCGGGTGACCCGGGGGACCACCCTGGATCCCGGGGGGTAGCTCCTTTGCTAGGCTGCGGGAGGCAGGATTGTCTGTGTCAAACAGCTGAACAGGACAGGTTTAAAAAAAAAAAAAAAAAAAAAAAAAAAAATTGGGAAATGGGCAACAGGTGCCGCATTCCCCAGGTCAAGCCACTTTTGAACCTGAAACAGTGACAGAAGTGCCTGACCTGGGCCACAGAGAAGCAGCACTGGACTGTTGCTCAGTGGTCCACAGTACTTTTCTCCTTTTTTCAGATGGCAGAAAATTTTGCATGTCATTCGGAAATCAAGGTGCCAGAGTTTAGAGGAAAGACTGGGGAGAAGGAAATGCCAAATGCCTGAAGCCAGTGTCAAGTACCCACAATCAGTGATGGTCTGGGGTGCCATGTCAGCTGCTGGTGTTGGTCTACTGTGTTTTATTAAGGGCAGGGTCAATGCAGCTAGCTATCAGGAGATTTTGGAGCACTTCATGCTTCCATCTGCTGAAAAGTTTTATGGAGATGAAGATTTCATTTTTCAGCACGACCTGGCACCTGCTCACAGTGCCAAAACCACTGGTAAAGGGTTTACTGACCATGGCATTACTGTGCTCAATTGGCCTGCCAACTCTCCTGACCTGAACCCCATAGAGAATCTGTGGGATATTGTGAAGAGGAAGTTGAGAGACACCAGACCCAACACTGTGGATGAGCTTAAGACCGCTATCGAAGCATCCTGGGCCTCCATAACACCTCAGCAGTGCCACAGGCTGATTGCCTCCATGCCACGCCGCATTGAAGCAGTCATTTCTGCAAAAGGATTCCCGACCAAGTATTGAGTGCATAGCTGATATAATTAATTGAAGGTTGACTTTTTTTGTATTGAAAAACACTTTTTTGTATTGGTCGGATGAAATATGCCAATTTTTTGAGATAGGGATTTTTGTTTTTTCTTGACTTTTTTGCCAAAATCATCAATATTAAAACAATAAAAGGCGTGAACTACTTCAGTTGTGTCTAAATCTAAAATATATGAAAGTCTTATGTTTATCAGTACATTACAGAAAATAATAAACTTTATCCCAATATGCTTTAATTTTTTTGGTTAATTTTTTGACAAGGACCTGTATACGTACAAATGTATAAAAACACTTTTTAATTAATAAGTTATTTTGTGTGAAGATATTTGTACTTTTTCTCAGTTGGAAGATGGAAGTTCAAATTGCTGCTTTGATGTCTGACGACCACACGGAAGTATGAGTGACGTTATTTCAAAAAGCTCTGTTCTCGCCAGGTCCAATCGCAAAGCCAAGCAGTTCACCATCTTTCCACGGGATGTCGCCTCGGCGCCGCCCTCGGCTGCTGCTGAAATGCCCGGATGTTATTGTAACTAGCCCTTTTAGCACTCCGGCTAACCGCTGCCTTCTGCCGCTCAGGTTTGCCGCAACCGGTATTTTCTGACCTCCTCAAGCACCCAGACGACAGAATCTGTCTCGTTTCGGTTTTAATTCGTCCTCGCTAGTTTATCATGATCAGTTACGAACGAACGGCTCGTTAGTTGTAGGTGGAATCGTCGATTTTACGACCGGTTTGGCGGGACTGGGTCGGGTTAACAATACGGCGAGCTAAAGGCTAACGCTGCTAGCGTCCAAACAGGCCTCTTTTTTCAAGGTAGCTAACGCGGCTAGTTGAGCGGAGCTACTGCGGCTGTCATGGAAGACAAATCTTTTACGAAGGAGTTAGACCAGTGGATTGAACAGCTAAATGAGTGCAAGCAGCTTTCGGAAAACCAAGTGAGGACACTCTGCGAGAAGGTAAGTTCGCTGACGAAAACGTTAAAGTTACACGGAACTCGCGTACTGGCCTACATTGCGAAAATGGCTGTGACTAATTTCTGGAGCTCAGGGCTGCTAGGCGGCTAATTTGCACCGGACTCCGGTCGTTTCCTGCCGCTTAGCCGCAGTTGAACACATTGATCGACATGGGTTTGGACTTGATTCTGAAAATTGTTTGTGTTCGTGTTCTGTCACTCGTTATTTTGCCTTGTAAAATGACTTCAAATTGTCGTAATTTGCCCTCGTCCCCCTCAATAGACGGAGCCGGTTTTACCTCTTGTCGCATTACGATTGAACCTGACTCGACAAATGTTTCACGTTTAGGTGGTAGTCATTTTGGGTGTGTTGGAACACGTAATTGTTCAATAGACCATTTAGGTGTACCCTGAATGTGGCATTTATGATGTTGTGTACCGCGCCCTGCCTTTATCAATCATAGGTCTTATTGCATAAAGCTGACAAGGCTTCTTTAGAAACGCCGCTGCATCTTTTATAGAGTTGTAAAATGAATGAGAAGATGCACAAAAGAGACGTCAATTCCAATGACATGGCAAGACTGTCTGTGAAATTGGAATGGTGACAACTGTGTCTGATTTAAAATCCCAAATTATTAAATTGCCTTGTTCATCTTTAATTGTCAGCGCAAATTCACGTTAGCTTTATTAACTTGTGCGAAACCAGAACAAACTAGTCTCTTCGACGTCCTGTTGAATTCTTTCAGTGCCATTGACTATGATAAACGTCCAATTCTTTGTCTTTTCATCCTCCTGTGGTTTGCCACTTGTAGACGTCCAATCCGTATAAATTTCTGGGAGCTAATAAGCATTGTGATTCATTCAAACTTTGTTTTATGGATTCTAGGGGGAGCTGAAATGAAGCTGCCAGCAATGCGTTATAATCATATGTCCTTTTTAACTCCATTAAATGTTTTCAGAGCACGTCATTGATAATTTCATAATTTACCAAAACTAATAAAGGGACCTGACTGGGCGTGTGTGATGTTTAGACATCACATGACCAATCACACTGAACCTATTTTTATTACATTATAGCACACACTTCTTTTTTTCTTTCAATGTCTCATGACTTCGAAACTTTTTCTCCCCCAGGCCAAGGAGATTCTAACTAAGGAGTCCAATGTCCAAGAGGTGAGCCTTCTCGGCATGCATTACTCTTACTGCCATACCCAGGCAATAAACACACCGACGTGAAACCGTAAATACAACCGAATTAATGGGGTGGGGTGCCGCCTTCAGGTGCGATGCCCGGTGACTGTGTGTGGCGATGTGCACGGCCAGTTCCACGATCTGATGGAGCTCTTCAAGATCGGTGGCAAGTCCCCCGACACCAACTACCTGTTCATGGGCGACTACGTTGACAGAGGGTACTACTCTGTGGAGACGGTCACGCTGCTCGTCACGCTAAAGGTCTGTCTGTCCCCAGCCTGTTACAGATTGAGAGATAGCAAAAATAGTCTACACCCCCTTGTCCTAATACAGGGTTTTTGGAATTAAAGAGACTTAGATCAGACCTGTGTAGTATCAGAATGAGTTTGAATGTGATTTGAGTACTTCCTGATACTGAGTTGCAGGGGTGGGTAAAAACATCCATTAATCCAGGGGTGTCAAATGTAAGGCCATCTGGCTCGCGGTGTTGTCCTTCCTGACCGCACGTTGTAACTCATTTATACTGTAAGTACAGAATACATGGTTTTATTTTGACATTGGCACTGTAAAACCGTAGATTTGTGTGATCAAGTGCGTGCACTACTGCACTTGGCTCACTTTCGTGTCCACAGTTGCATTCATCCGTTCGCTCCTCCCAGTTAAAATGGATTGGACATCTAGCACCGTCATTGGCAGCCAAAGAGTGAACAAGGAACTGAATCAAAAATGCCCAAAACCTAATAGGAAGAGACACCAAATCAGGAGGAAGTAACCTGGAAATTAGTGCTGCAACGATTAATCGATGAACTCGAGTATTCGATTTGGGAAAAAAAGATTTGAATTAAATTTTGCTGCATCGAGTATTCGATTAATTAAAGTGGCTTTGTAATGGTTTGTTTTGAAAGTGTTTGCATTTAGCTTTATTGATTTGGGTGGATACACTGCCTCAAGTCTGCCTCATTTTACATGGCTGAATCCAGCGGTTCCCTCTTAAGACAAACATAGGCTCAAACAAAAAATTGGCTTATATTTTTTAATGCAATTGTAATTTAGTTTCTAGGTATATTTAGCCGTTTTTTATTGTGGGAATATGTGTCTGAACCATATGTTAAGAGCATTGAGAAAAGAAAAAAAAATACTTTTTAGAGCATTTAAGATGGCGGACGTTTGCTATGTAAGTTAGCTAATTGTTCTTTTGTAGTATTTGGATCCTATTTTATTTTTTTATACCGTTTGAGGCTCAGCTCAGGTATTTCCATTTTTTATGGTCCTTATCCGAATACTCGATTATTCGAACTAAATAGTTCATCGATTAATCGACTACTAAAATAATCGATAGCCACAGCCCTACTGCAAATGCCCCAAAATCAACAGGAAGTTGCCCGGAAATTAACAAGAAATGATCCTAATTTTAGAGGAAGTAAATGAACCCATTGCCTGCCATTGACAACGATAGACGTCCAATTCACTTATACTGAAAGGACTGGCTGTGAATGCTCATCTTCCATTTGCCTTGACATTGACCCCCGTCCCAGACGAAAAGAATTGGACTTGAAGCGTCGTCAGTGGCAGCCAGTGAATTAACTTATTTGGCTAATAATGAACTTGTCTGGCCATCATGAGATCTAATTGCTGTAAATGTGGCCCGCCAACCAAAATGAGTTTGACTTAGTGTTAAACTATGTGACCGCAGGCTTTTGTCAAATTTTAGATGTTGTGTTGCTCAAAAATGTCATGTGAAATGTGGGCCCGTCATGATAACTTTAGGACAGTATGTTTTTCAGGAACTCATGATAAATGTGTTGTTTGTGGATTTTATTTCCTGCTGGAATCATATTACAGTACAACAAGTAGATGAATCATCATAGACACCCTTTAAGGTCATTAAAATGACAAATAAAGATTTGATGAGTGTTGTATCTTAAATAGTATATTGCATTTTTATTGGTAATAGTGGGCCTCTAGTTACTTGGACCAGATCGATGCGAAAAGATGCATTTTCTCACCCTCTGTGTGGATGTACGTGTGTCCCGCCTCCAGTGGAGAGAGAGTTTGCTTGCAGAGGGAGATAGAAGTAGTGTTGATGGCATGTAACTAATCATGCCCTGGAAAACCAAATCGCTGGGCATTTTGTATATCGGGCAATAAGTTGATATTATCGCGAGCTTGACATGCCCCTTCTGTTCAAATGAAAATTTTTGAAACCTGTCTTACTGGTTTTCTACTTGGGACTCTTTTACATAATCCAAATCAAAGCATTCAGATTCAAATTGATTCACAAACACAACCTAAAAAACATTAAAGGATAGATGACACCCCCCCCAGTATAATTTTTTATAACCTTTGTAATTTTCTCAGGTTTGCAAGGTAGTTTGGGTTGAAAAAGTACAATTTTGACCTCCTTTAATTGGTCATGCTCTGCAAGCAGCCGGATTCTATTGAAGGGTATGACAACACCTGGGGAAATGCTAATATTCCATCATTTATCCATAAACGCATGCCTTTTGGATTCATATCATGCCACTTCGTGTAATTACACACATCGCAACACCAAGAAAATGATAGAAATTTGGATCGATTGTCAAGCTAAAAGGGCCCGCCTCCGAGATCCCGGAAATCTAGCATATTGTGTGCGTGACGTCATGACAAGGAAACAACCGGCTCAGTGCTTAGTACTGAACGGCGGTGATGATGGTGGACAATTTTGTTTCTAGATTGCAGCGACGAATCCGACGTAACGAACATTCTTCTAATGGTGACGAGGAGAGTTATGAACCTTTCTTTGGTGTTTTGGGTTACAAATTTGAGCCCAAACGAAAGCCATTGTAGCCTAATGAAAGGATCATTGAGGGGAGCAATCACACTGATGAAACACCGGCAACATATCTTGTGGGAAACACTGACTGGTTTGTTTTGCATTTCTTTTTGTGAAGCTGATACACCGTGACCGCAAAATAATGTAATGTATAGAATAATTATCATTTATAGTGCCATCTTAGGTTTTCGCTCTGCCAACAGACACAAATATGAATGGCATTCGAGGATTTGTTCTATATATTTTAAGAGCGATAATTTATACATGTGTCCAGTCCTATATCCAAGGCGTGATATGTTTTTATTATAAAAGAGTACTCACTCTGGCCATTTCAAGGTTGGCTGCTCCGCTCCTTTGGTTAGCCTGAGGTGGTCTCATCAGAGCCAGTCGTCCTCTTTCTTGATATCTCGGGACATTTAGGTGGCTGCGCGTGTATGGTGGCTGCTTTCATCAGCAATTTCTTAGCAAAACCTGATTTCATTTGTCCATAGTTCGAATAGCTTTCAGGTGTAAAATGCGCACCACACAAAACTGTGCCGGAGGCTGGGTCTGCAAAATTAGCCCTTTTAGCACGGACGAACTTTACTCATTGTCTGCGTAGTCCAGCTCTTTTTCTCGCGTTCGGGAACTCATGGGTACTACGTTGCGACAAATGGCTATTTTTAGACCACATAGCATGACAGGTTTGAACCATTTTAGCGATTTTTTTGATGAAACACGAACGCAACTCTCTCGTCGATAAACAACGGTTGCACCTGCCTCGACCTTTCGTTTCCTTGTTATGACGTCTCCGCCCCATTCGGCTGTTTCCGGAATACTTTCGGAAATGTTCGTAATTTTCGATCTATTTTCGATAATTGCTCATGAATGCGATTTATTTTTTTATTAACTTTATTAATATTATCTTGCTACATAACGGTTCTATTTATATCTCACAGCCCCTTAGTGTTTTAATACCCTTTAATATGCAGCCGATTGGGTTTAATTTGAAAAATTCAATTTAGAAATATTTCATATTTGGACCTCGCATGGCCATTGTTGAGTGGGTGTGCAAGAAGGCGCGATGTGAGGTCACACCGTCACCTATTTGAAATCTGCTTGTTTACTGAGCGACTGCAACCAAATCACAAACCACATGGACAACCAACTTCAACCAGGCCAAACACCCATTTTCGACATTTCTTATGGACGTAACTGTGTGGGGCAAAAAATGAAATTCCAAGCCTTTCAGAAGATCCCTAATGAGGTCCCATACCTAGTAATCAGTTGCCACGTTTACATGGAGCCAAATATTCCAATTACAATCGGTATATTTGTTCAATCAGAATAAATGTGTTCCATATAAACACCTCATTCGGAATGAACAGGCCCAAACCGAATGGAATTTCATTTCGATTCACAGGGGTGGAATATTCCTTTTCCCAAACCGATTAGAAGTAAAATTATATCATGTAAACAAGGAAGCGGAATGGCGTCTGGTTGCGTTCTTTCTGCACATGCTCAGTATTGACGTGGTGACGTCACTTTGTGACGTAAGTAACGTCACTTGCAACATGGCCTCCAAGTACACGCACAGCGCACCCACACAACTTTTTAAATGAACGGCGTGTCATTCTGAAGTTTTGTTTCCACTCGAAAAGTTAAAACAGCAGCTGATCTGACGATCGATCTCCATGTTTTGCAACGTGACGCTTTGTTTTGATTAATCTGCGCATGTCAGACGGCAGTTGTCAAACGTCCTTTCGGAATAAAGGCAGACACATGTAAACGCTGGATCGGAATAGATGAAGTGACATGTAAACAGCTGATGTGAAATTTCCATTCGGAATGATTTGAATCGGTATGAATAAAAGTCAGCATGTAAACGTGGCTAGTGTTGCCAGATGGGATGTTTTTGAAAGGAACACTTTTGACTAGTGATGCACGAGAATACATTTTTCAAATGATACCGATAACTGATAATGTCAAGCCAATAATTCTATTAAACATCTAAACAATGACAGTTTGTCTGACATTCTGTAATGGTAAAGTTTTGGCAACAATTAGAGTAAATACCTAAGTTGCACAAAAATGCCTCTAAAAGTAAGCCATTCCTAACATATATAACATAACTACACTGCAAAAACACACCTCTTTAAAACTAGTTAAATTCTGTTGTTTTCAGTGTGAATCTAGTGGAAATAATAAGTAAAATTATCTGCCAACACTTCAAGTAAATTTCACTCAGATTTCTTGAAATAAGAAAAATGGCTAGCTGAAAATAGGCTTACCAGCCGTATTTTAAGCAATTAATTATTTATTGCTGAAAAAACTTGTTTGTCAGAAATGTTCTTTATTGAAGAATATATTGTTCAAAACATTCTTTGAAAGCAATTTTCTCTTGATTTAGGTGAAAAATGACCAATTTTTAGATGTATGGGCTTATTAAGAACAAATAGTAATATCAGCATTACTGCGCCAGGCGGTACTTGTAAGTGTGGTTTGGTGCATGTTCGGTATAAATTAGGGGTGCATTTTTTTTTAAATTAATCATGTTAAAATATTTGACGCAATTAACGCACATGCCCCGCTCAAACATTAAAAATGACAGCAGTGTCATGGCCACATGTTACTTGTGTTTTTTGTCTCCCTCTGCTGGCGCTTTGGTGCGACTGATTTTATGGGTTTAAGCACCATGAAAATTGTGTAATTTTTGACATCAACAATGGCGAGCTACTAATTTATTTTTTGATTGAAATTTTTACAAATTTTATTAAAACGAAAACATTAAGAGGGGTTTTAATATAAAATTTCTATAACTTGTACTAACATTTATCTTTTAAAGACTAAGTCTTTCTATCCGTGGATCGCTTTAACAGAATGTTAATGCCATCTTGTTGATTTATTGTTATGATAAACAAATACAGTACTTATGTTCAGTATGTCGAATGTATATATCCGCCTTGTGTCTTATATTTCCATTCCAACAATAATTTACAGAAAAATATGGCATATTTTATAGATGGTTTGAATTGCGAATAATTACGATTAATTAATTTTTAAGCTGTGATTAACTCGATTAAAAGTTTTAATCGTTTGACAGCCCTAAAATGTATTTTCACCTGAGTTTTTGAACACCAGTTGGTCAAAAATACTAGAGGTAAATTAAGCATAGATTTGCCTTTGACTTAACCAGAATTTTCATGATGACATGAACAAAGACAAGAAGAGGTTAGGGTTAGGGTTCAAATAAAGTGCCCATATTTATTTTTCAAATAAATATAATTTGAGTCAATCACAGTCAATCAGTCACTATCATTGATGATGTGTTTCCCTGAAAAATGAGGACTGAACTAAAACATAAACCCAACAGGCATTGTGCTTTGTCAGCAGATAAAACATTTGGTGCAACAGTAGAGGAGACTTTTGTGGTCTTGGTCCATGAAACAACTTTCTTAACCTGGCAATTATAGGACAGCAAGCCTATCAATAACCAAAAGGCCTCTCAAGAACTTGTAAACATAACACTGTAAAATGCAAACATTTACCAATTGCCATAGTAAGGTTTAGCACTCAGTGATGGAAAAATACGGCCTCTAGAACAGTAACAAAACTGCATTCTGGAAACAGGATTGGAAACAAACGCACACATCCCAATCCACTGACACCGTGCCAAAAATATTATATATTATCACGCCTATCAATAATGTTATCTGATTTATTGGGATGACGTCATAATTCCTATTATAGGACCGATAATTATTTTGCACCTCTAGTATAAATTATCATCTAACCATTGTGCCGTCTTGATACGCACGCTTACTTGACTGACATCACTTGTCCAAATGTCCGTGGTGAAACTGATGTGATCGGCATTTTTCACAAAGAATGGTGGTCATATTAGGCAAGTAAGCACACATCCAAAAAGTAGCGGGACTCCAGATGCTCTCATCCCACTGACCCTGGCATCTCCTCCCGCATGAGTTGAAGCGGAGTTGAGTGTGGGCGTTGCTGACGGAGACCGAGCTGCTCGTCAAAAGCGTCTCCGATCGTCACAAGCCCCCCGTAGCATGCTTTCCATTTGTTTACTATTAGCCTTCGTGCTAGCGGTAGCCTCGTATTCGTTCCACAAATCTTTGTGATGCGGCTTTAAATGGCAGATCAGGTTAGTGGTGTTGAAAGAGGACGCTTTCTTTCTGCCTTGTGGAACCTTTGTGGTACATGTTTTGCAGATGGCGAGAGTGTTGTTTCTTTCACACACGGAAAAGTAAACACATCTTTGTGACGGAGCTGCCTTGATCTCAAGCATTTCGTTTGACGTCACTCATGCGACAGGGGCTTTAGAGGGAGAAGGGGTTGAGGCGCCGGTTCAAAATTGGACAAAACTGCGTCGATTGCGCACATTAGGAGGCCAAATCAAGTATATAATTATCGGATTGCATTATCGGTTGATTTTTATTTTTTTTTTAAATCATGATTATCTGCGTGATGTCATAATGGGCCGATAATTATCGGTAACAGACATTATTGTGCATCTTTAGTTTTGACAGTTTAATTTGTATACCTGGAGGTGAAGCTTCGTTACTTGCTTACAGCTGCGCCTCCGCTCTTTAAGTAAAGGTCAGCTGATGTATCAGGCCCATATATGGACTTTTTTCGAGATCGGCCATGGGCCAATATATCGCTGATATAATAGAACTTAATGTTAGTTGTTTAGGTGCAGATCTTTCTTATGAATGTCGACTGATATGTTGGCCGGCTAATACATCGGGCCGATATATTAACTTTTTTCAAGATTGGCCGATATAAGCTAGTGTAATAAAATAACTCTTGTCTTCACCGTTTAAGTGTTGATCTTTGTTAATTAAGATTTTGCGCCACCTAGTGGCCAACGTTACACAAGGAAGTAGTAGAAGAAAAACATCTAATACTGTAGTACAGGAGTCATGAATTAAAAATCCTCTCAGTCCGAAATTAAAAAATTACAGCAAATATCCGGAAATATTTTTAATGCTTCTTTTTTTCCAAAAAATACAAATGTATCTTTACGTGGCCATGCTGATAATTACAACATTCAAAAATGTAAATAAAATCTAAAAAATTTATGGTAAGTAATAAATAATATTTAGTAATAATTAATTAGTAATAAATAATAAAGTGATCATATTGAGCCCTTAATTCCGCTATTTTTTGAGAACGGATGGCAGAGTTCATAGGGAAACTTTGCGAAAAAGCTGCGTGCTTCATCTCACAGTGCCTTTTCAAATTGCTGCTTTTTACATGCGCTATCGTTGTTCGGCCATTCCTTACTACGCGGCGAATCGTCTACACAATGCTCAGCGCGCTTGCGCAAGCATCCGCACGCATGCGCACATCGGTCAGAAGTGGCGAGTACTCACTATTTTTTGTTTTTATTTAGTTTTTTAGAACCTTTTCATTGCCTCAAAAATACTTTTTGCATGTATTACCCTCTCATACTTTTAACCATTGTGTTTTTTTGTGTTAGCTTTGAAGCAGTTGACCACATTAGTCACGTAGCGTATTTAAACTGTCCTTATTTGGTATAACTGCATTTAAGTATTTTCTTAAGGCATTTTTAGTACCTTCTGCCTGTATGCATCCAAACAAAACAAGTTTAGCACGCCCGGTAGTACTTTGGGTGTCAAATTCGACTAATGTAGGCTGTTCGCCGATGTGGCAGATTTTGGCAGAACACCGTCTCTGAACATAGCGGTCTTGTGCTGCCGCCAGTTAAAATGAACAAAAATGTGTTGGTCTACTCCTCCTTAAACACTGTTTTCTGCATCAATCTTGCATAGTTTTGAGCACGCCATTTGCCGTACCTTTTCGCCTCTTCCTCCAACTTCATTCAGCTCAGTTTTTGGCTGTCACTCCGCGGAGTCTGGAAAGCAAGTGTGAGACATGCTGTTCTAAAAATAACTTTCAAATGCTTCACTCCCATTGGCTGGCTCACGCGCGTCACCGCTAAGGTTTTTGTTTGTTGCCCACCTCCGCTCTTCAAACACTCAGAAAAAAAAGATTTTTGTTGTTGCAACGTGTATTAGTCCGGACAGCTTGAGATCCGGTCCAGGCGGCTTGGGAGTCCGGAACCGGACCGAGGTCCGCGGTTCCGTGACCTCTGCTATAGTACCTCGACATACGATCCTTTCAACATCCGATGTAAAATTTGACTCGACATTTGTCTTGACATGACGGCATCCTTGAAATACGACAATTTATGACAGCGTCGCAAGTTCACTGTTTTCACGCAAGACGAACGCACGGCAGATTTTCTTGTTGGAGAGATTAACTCGGGTCCAAAGAAGGTTAGTGCAGGGTTGAAACAAGGAAAAAGGTGACGCTTACCCTTGAAGTTAAGTAAATGATAGAAAAATATGAGCATTGTGTGCATATGAGTGAACTGGCTCATCAATGCGGCTCACTGGTCCCCCTGTCCCGAACTACTGATTTTTTTTTTTTTTTAATAATTGGGGTTATAATACAATATATACATTGAGTTGTAAAGGAGAAACATCTCTTCTTGAATGGGAAGTTGTCATTTGGGCTGGTTTTTGTTGAACTGGGCTGTTTTTTTTCCCCCCAGTGTGATCTTTCCCATCTGGCAACCTTGCTAGTAATGGCCTTCGATCTTGCAATTGTGATCATTTATTTGAATGAAATACAAGTCTTAAATGCAAACTGGTCATAAACATGGCATCTTTGACTTTTTGTTTTGTATTTGTAAAAGGCTTAAGGATGTGTGTTGCGTTCAGGTGCGCTTCCAGGAGCGGATCACCATCTTGCGAGGG
This sequence comes from Corythoichthys intestinalis, assembly GCF_030265065.1. Taxonomy (NCBI): domain Eukaryota; kingdom Metazoa; phylum Chordata; class Actinopteri; order Syngnathiformes; family Syngnathidae; genus Corythoichthys; species Corythoichthys intestinalis. The sequence goes on from NC_080397.1 coordinate 29,606,514, forward strand.
AACCACGAGTCCCGACAGATCACGCAAGTGTACGGCTTCTACGATGAGTGCCTGAGGAAGTACGGCAACGCCAATGTGTGGAAGTACTTCACAGACCTGTTTGACTACCTGCCACTCACGGCGCTGGTTGACGGCCAGGTGGGTGTCGCTGCTCTCTTCCATGCAACTTGGCTGGTCACATTTGTCATAGTCTTGCCATCTTTCTTGTAGATCTTCTGTCTCCACGGAGGCTTGTCACCTTCCATTGACACCCTGGACCACATACGAGCTTTGGACCGTCTCCAGGAGGTCCCTCATGAGGTGGGCTTTTTGTCTCAAAAGTTGGAAATAAATACATATGGTCAATTTGTGTTTTCGTCCACCCTCACAGGGCCCTATGTGTGACCTGCTGTGGTCGGACCCCGACGACCGCGGCGGCTGGGGGATCTCCCCCCGAGGCGCGGGCTACACTTTCGGCCAGGACATCTCTGAAACCTTCAACCACGCCAACGGCCTGACGTTGGTGTCGCGCGCCCATCAGCTGGTCATGGAGGTACCCCGCACGGCTTTCTTGAAATGTCTATTTTCGAAGTGCAGTTTCCATGGTGATAGAGTGTGCGGGTGTCAGCCCTGTTGCTAGACGACCAAGTGTGATGTAGGGCCGGGCAATGTGGCCTACAAATACATGTATAATCTCCCATTTTTCCACTAAGAATCAGAAGTACAATTTTTGCCCAATGTTCTTTTCTCCCCAATGTTTTTGAGGAGGTAATTAGGGTTGTCCCAAATTATTATTATTCTCCCGACTAATCTCTTGACTATCCTCTACGATTAGTCGATTCGTCGTTACGATTAATTATTTTGACTAATCTAGCGATTATTTTTTGGGTTGACGGTAGGCCTGAACGATATTGGGGTGGGACTGTCATTGCGATTTTTCGGGAGTTTGTGATATATTGCGATATTAAAACTAGAATAATTTTCACCAAATAACTTAAAGAAGCTCTGTTTGGGATAGGCCTGATTGATATTGAAAAAAAAAAAAAACAAGAAAAACATTGCGATATATATCACCAAGGCTCCGCACTTACTTTTTACATTGATTGCACCTAACTTTTTTTCTTGAGGTGCACCAGCACAAAATAATTTTTTTTTAAAATTCTGAGGCAAACCTGCGCAAAATCAGGACCCAGGTCTGTCTATACTACTATTACTATTATGTTTGTACATTTGGTTCGAGCTCGTAAAATCGGTTAACCACAGCTTCTCATTTACAACGATGACTTGAGATGCTAAGGATTAATTCGGTCTGCTAGTTGTGTCCAAACCACAGAAAGCAGCAATTCTTTTGATGGTTTACATTCGGCAGGAACAGTTCATTATTTTCAATTAATTAAAAAAACTTGGATCTCACAGTGAGATGTAAAAGTCTGAACGTTGGAGAGGAAGCTCGCCTTGTTAAATGCTAATGTGAATGCTATGCTAACGCTACAGTTACATTTAGAGTGTGGTGATCACTCAGTAAACACGTTAAAAGGCTAAAGCACTGTTTCACTGATATTGGCATTGCCAAGATGTAGGAAAAACAAATCTTCGCATTATTACAAAACAAGCAAGCCTAAAGCTCAACTGTTGCCGCATTTCTTGTCTCTGAACATTGCAGGGTCATTGTCCTAGTCCTTCTTGCCGGCTGCGCAGCCCACATGGGTTTCTGGTCAGTAGGTGGATAGTAGACTGCCCGGTAATGATCCTAAATATCGGCATTTTAATTGTGCCGCTGTCCTCTTCCTCGCTCGAATTTCGCCATTTCAACGGTACGAGCATGTTTTCAACAGACTATTCTGTCTGTCAATGTATTTCTAATAAATAATGACGTTATGTTGTGCTAGTTGACGCATTTGCGTCATCGACTACGTCTAGAGACGATAACAAAAGGCATAGCTCAAAAAAAGTAACTCATTGGTTGCCATTGACATATAGCAATATTAACATATTGAAAGTGGAATGTTCATTTGCTGTCGTGCCCTCCCAGTTCAAGTGGATTGGAGGTCTACGAGTGAATAATCCATTTAAATTCATAGCAGAAGGATGAAAAGAGCCACCTGATTAGATGTCTATCATAACGTTAAAGGTGCACAATGCAGGATTTGCACTTCAATTATTCATGAAATGGCCATAATATTTCAATAGACATTAAAGAAACGTAGCTTTTGGGAATACTTTTAAAACTGATCTTAATGGTGCGCGGAGATTTTCCTATTTTTAAAAGGTGATTTATGCGTCGCAAATTTGTTTTGCTTCCGTGTTCATCAGCCAATCAGGAGACTACTTTCAAGTCTTCGTCCGGGTTGCCACAGCTCTGTACACCCCGTAAATTAAGGCTGCTCCCACTTTGACAAACATTCTGAAATATGTCTACCACTGTAGCAAAAAAAATGTTATGAATCTCAAATGATTCAAGACAAAAAGAGAAGCAAAACGAGGACATGTATTCAATTGGCGTGGTTGTGCTTCATTATTTAGCATGTGGATCCATTTACTGGGGCAAAGATGGTCTTCACTCGTGTACATGTTTAGTTGGTAATTCAAATTAAAATGGATGGAGCAATTCATTAATGTTGTATGTAGGTATTTGTTAAATCATTAAAAAAAAAAATCATAAAATCATTTTATAGCCCAAGCTTCGTGATGATTGCGGTATGTTAAGTTTGTGTTGTACATGCAGGGCTACAACTGGGGCCACGACAAGAACGTGGTGACCATCTTCAGTGCGCCCAACTACTGCTACCGCTGCGGGAACCAGGCAGCCATTATGGAACTGGATGACACCCTCAAGTACTCTTTGTATGTCCATCTCACGTCACCTCTCGTTTATCCATGAATTTATGAGTCAATAACACTTGTCCACGTTTTCCTCCTCAGCCTTCAGTTTGATCCGGCCCCCCGCCGCGGCGAGCCCCACGTGACCAGACGCACTCCTGACTACTTCCTGTGAATGTTTGACGCCGTCCCCGTCAACCGCCCTGCCCCGCCCATTACTGTACCAAGGAGAAAAACGATTGGCTGAAAACATCCCCAAGATAAAAGTTAGCGCGCCCCTCGCCCTGTTCTTGCCTCGTTCCCCCACACTCGTGTTTCCACTCTGCTGTTGTTAAAGCTGTGCTACACGTGCAACTAAGATGTTACTTTTTTCTGTTCATGACATGTTTTAAGACATAATAAAACTTCCAAGGTGGACCAAATGTGCCATATTCTGATCCTTTCCCTCACTTTACGCTTTTTTTTTTTTTTTTTTTTTTTATCCCTGCCTATCTGATCACATTTTCACCAATGTTTGCCACATTCGTGCCCCCCCCGTTTGGAACAAAAAGAGGACAACTAAAAGAAAACGTTTGCTTCAAGTAGTCCCGATGTGAGTTTTAGCTGCAGCGCTGCTCATTAAATCAGCAACTATATACTGTCATTTGAGACCACACAACTATCAAATAATAAAATGTCTTGTTGACAAACTCAGTCTCTGCCTGTTTACTGCAGTAATTGTTGTGCGTCTATGAAACATTTTTTTTTACAGTTAAATATGTACTATTTATCTTCCATCTTGCCCTTTTAAATCGACCCTGGCAAACCGACAGGACCAAACTACTTGTGAGTCACTAAATTCCTTAAAATTATACATTTGAGTACAAAGCAGTTCAAAAACTTTTCAAGTACAAGCTGGTAGAACTGCAGTCATTTGGATCATTGAATTATGTGCAATATGACAATGCAACGTGGTGTCTTTAGAGCAGGGGTCCTCCACATTTGGTCCGGCCCCCTGAACAATACCAGAGAACATTTTGATTTTTTTTTTTTTTTTCTCTTCTCAATAGTGTTAATTTTCTGGCCTTTTGCTGTGAAGGACTCAGAGAGGGTTATTTGGTTATTATCTATTTGATTAATAGTGTTATTATCATTATTATTTTTATTTTATTTACTTTTGTTCCGTGAAGAATCCAGAAAGGATTATTTGATTGTGGCTTTCTGAAAAACAATTTTTTACATTTAGGACCTCCTGGAATCGTCACACTTTTTCTGTTACAAACTGGCCCCGGCCCCTCATCAGAGAAGGGAAAAGTTGTGTGGCCCTCACAGGAAAAACGACCCCTGCTTTTGAGTGAAAGTCCCTTTATTTTAAAAAATAGCTCCCCGCTTGTATATATCTAAGACCGGGTCCACTTTAGGGGGACACTGGAGCATACATAGGCTCAACCAAAAGTACTGTATTGGAAAATAAAAATGATTTGGCATTTCAAAATAAAAAATATTTAATTGCTCATATTTCCTGTCATTTACCCCGAGTTCAAAATTGAGGGGAAAAAAGGGTATTTCAACCCCAAGACTCGAACTAAAGTACGCTCATGAAATTCTGATGTGTCATTTCAAAATAGAGGTACTGTACTTTGAAAATTTCTTGTTTCCTGTCATTTAACATGAGTTCCATAATTATCAATTACCGCGAGAGACTCCGAGATGTCCGCGCCGCTATGCTATCTGGGCGAACTATGGCGAACGTGAAGGTTTGTACTTTCTTTTGTTTCTACTTCATTTGTCGTTCGGTATGTCGAGTTAATAGTGTGTAACAGTCGGTGTCTGTCGTGTAAATCGTAAAAATCCCAATTTGACGGTTATGTACTAGTTTTGCTCACCGAACTGCTGGCTCGAAGTAGCAAAAGCTAAGTATGTGTTCCCTTTGATTGTTTGATTTCTCATCCTATAATTCATTCATCTACTGTACCTATTATCCACGTGTTGAGAGTAAAAAAAACTTCATGCCATGCTTGACAAGCGAGTAACATTTGTTTCAATTTATTCCTGTTACAGCGTGTATGTGACAAAGATGAGGCTTGATGATGGAGGATGTTGTTCTTTACCACCGTCTCGAAGGCTCCGATGGACTAAATGATTTAATCGCAACCACTGAAAAGCTCCTGGAGCCTTTACCCTGCCGTCCTCCCCCCGTTTTTTCTCCGTGGTTCGCATACTCATCAGCAGAGCGCCCGCCGCCCATCAGACCGGCAAAACCTGCCCCCGTCATCCGGGCGGCTGATTTGAAAAATGGCAGCGGAATGAACGGACCTTTAAACTCGATTTCCGCTAAGAAGAAGCGGTCCTGGAACGTGTTGGCTTCCAAAGGGGGGCGTCAGCGCATGCCGTCGCTCTCGAGACGCTTCTATCGCACTCTGTCCGCACACGCCTTGCACCCGCATCAGAGGTCCAAGTGGGTCATTAGTCAGCAAAACTGTGGCGCCGCACGAGATATCGAACAGGTAGTTATAAACGTGTCATGTGTCTATGGTGGGGCTGTTAAATTCATGTTTATCGCGGTTTCCTTTAGAGGGCCATCTAGTGTCCAGTTGAAGCCCCGTAAAGCATTAAATGTACGTACTTTCATCCAACAGTGCCGATATATGCTGACATTTCATTTACTCCATGATGCCATCTAGATGCCAACATATAGAATTGTTTGTTTTCCATCGCAGCACCATCACGTAGTCAAATACATTAGATTCTAATGTAATAGTCCTTCTAAAAAAATTTCTGTAATGTACTGATAAACATTAGACTTTCATATATTTTAGATTCATTACACACAACTGAAGTAGTTCAAGCCTTTTATTGTTTTAATATTGATGATTTTGGCAGAAAAAATCAAGAAAAACCAAAAATCCCTATCTCAAAAAATTAGCATATTTTATACGACCAATACAAAAAAGTGTTTTTTAATACAAAAAAAAAGTCAACCTTCAATTAATTATATCAGCTACGCACTCAATACCTGGTCGGGAATCCTTTTGCAGAAATGACTGCTTCAATGCGGCGTGGCATGGAGGCAATCAGCCTGTGGCACTGCTGAGGTGTTATGGAGGCCCAGGATGCTTCATTGGAGGCCAGGATGCTTCATTAGCGGCCTTAAGCTCATCCGCAGTGTTGGGTTTGGTGTCTCTCAACTTCCTCTTCACAATAGCCCACAGATTCTCTATGGGGTTCAGGTCAGGAGAGTTGGCAGGCCAATTGAGCACGGTAATGCTATGGTCAGTAAACCATTTACCAGTGGTTCTGGCACTGTGAGCAGGTGCGAGGTCGTGCTGAAAAATGAAATCTTCATCTCCATAAAGCTTTTCAGCAGATGGAAGCATGAAGTGCTCCAAAATCCGATCGCTAGCTGCATTGACCCTGCCCTTTATAAAACACAGCAGACCAACACCAGCAGCTGCCATGGCACCCCAGACCATCACTGACTGTGGGTACTTGACACTGGACGTCAGGCAGTTTGGCATTTCCTTCTCCCCAGTCTTCCTCCAAACTCTGGCACCTTGATTTCCGAATGACATGCAAAATTTGCTTTCATCTGAAAAAAGTACTTTGGACCACTGAGCAACAGTCCAGTGCCGCTTCTCTGTAGCCCAGGTCAGGCACTCCTGCCGCTGTTTCAGGTTCAAAAGTGGCTTGACCTGGGGAATGTGGAACCTGTAGCCCATTTCCAGCACACGCCTGTGCACGGTGGCTCTGGATGTTTCTACTCTAGACTCAGTCCACTGTTTCTCCAGGTCCCCCAAGGTCTGGAATCGGCCCTTCCCCACAATCTTTCACAGGGTGCGGTCACCTCCTCTGGTTGTGCAGCGTTTCCTGCCACACTTTTTCCTTCCCACAGACTTCCAACTGAGGTGCCTTGATAGAGCACTCTGGGAACAGCCTATTCACTCAGAAATTTCTTTCTGTGTCTTAGCCTCTGCTTGAGGGTGGCAATGATGGCCTTTTGGACAGCAGTCAGGTCGGCAGTCTTGCTCATGATCGCGGTTTTCAGTAATGAACCAGGCTGGGAGTTTTTAAAAGCCTCAGGAATCTTTCGCAGGGGTTTTGAGTTAATTCGTTGATTCGTTGAAAAAAAGGAAAAAATATATATATTTGAAATATTTCATATGTTAAAGTTTTTAAGTATATATCTAGTAGAACATAATATTTAATCAGACAATGATTCAAATAAAAAAGAAATATGTGAATCTAAAGTAAAATAGATTAAGGGTAATATAGGAGCTGCTATGGTCCTGAGGCACCCCCCTATCGACGGGCTTGCCGGTCATGAGTAACAGTGTGAGTAACTGCGTACAATGTCTGATATATTTTTTAAACAATGGTATATTTTTTTCCCCAGCACAACGTCATCTATACGAACCATTATTATAATACTGTTTCATATCAGATATGGACAAGATGCTTTTCAGTCTGAACAGCTCAGATGGGTTTTGACTGTCCGTGATGTCACTCTATGCTGGATGATGCCTTCGTTGCCACAGTGACCTGTCAGGTGTGTCAATCATGTGTCCCAGTTTTTTGCAAGGTCGCAAAATTATCAAAATGTACACCAAACCGCATTTATGTGCAAATTTTGGTGAGTTTTCTAGCATGTTAAGGGGGAAAACACATGTGAGGCGACGTTGCCGAGTTCAAGCTAGGCGCTAATGCGAAAGCACAGCTCCATTGCTGCCATCTCTCGCTCTTTGCTGACCTAATTGCTGCAGGAATTCCGATTTGGGAGACTTGACAGTCCAGACCGCAGCCACATTTTTCAAAATGTGGCCCAGATCAGATTTTACCCACATACAAGTGACCTTGATCGGATTTGAAATGGTCCACTTCTATGCGACTTATCCCTTTCAGACCGCCAAGTTAATGCCTCACTCGAGTCGGAAAACACGAAAAAATCTGTGCAATAAGACCTGCGGTCTGAACCTAGCCTTAGAGGTCACTCTAAGCACAACTGCTGTGCTAAGCTGTGACCAGCGCATGCACAAAGGTGGCAGGCTTGTACAGAATATGAATTTAAACTCAGCAGTGTACATACTGGAGCAAAACCGATATCGATATTTTCTGACATTATTTTAAATGCCTTTATCGGCTGATATTATCGGGCAACTCGAATAATAATACTTTTGTGTCGCTATTCTAACGTCTCACACCACGATACAGGATTGTGACACTGAGTATCACGATGTCGATCATATTCTTACAGCCTTAAAAAAGAGCCTTCCAGTTTCAATCTGGATTGGATAAATATCGGGCTGAAAAAAACAACACTGTTGCTGACAATGCATGGGGGCCACTGTATTTGGAACATTCCTGAAAGGATATCATTTGTTTCCTAATCTTATGCGTCTCTCACCGCCACAGGTGTGGCGAGCCCTGAGCAGAGCCGCCCAGCGTGCTGGCTTGCCCACGTGCAATGCCAACATCCAGCGCGAGCGGGCCGAGATCTGGGTCTTCTGCGACGTCATGTACTCTGAACAAGTGGGCCACTTCCTGAAGGAGCGTCTGCAGCTGTCAGGAAACATCGCGCTGTCCGTGCACAGGCTCGGAGACGTCTTCATCTTGTAGCGATTGACGACGGTTCACTCAAATCAACAAACGGGAGGCTTTGGGCAAACACCTCGTGTCCAATATCTATCAAGTATGTCCACTGTATGTGGTAAAACCTGGACATAATCAAGATGATCAACTAACAAGTGATCTTTACAGGCAATTTTAAATGTCTGAAATAAGTTAAGCACTTTTATTCAAGTAATGACACTGCAGTCATTCTGCGTTGGTCCACTGGTTTGATTTCTGAAGTTGAATTTTGGTTTTTAATGATGTCGGATTATGAAATCAATGTAAATCGTAATCTTTCTTAAATGAAATTAAACATGTTTTGTATATAGATCACGAGACAGGAGCTCTCAGACATATGTTGAACAATGGAGAAAGATTGTCACTTGTTTGACACTCAATGGGCGAGTATTCATTATAAAGACCTCTATTTATACGCAAAAAAAAAAAAAAAAAAACACCTGAAAGGTCCTGGTGTTTTCCTTTTACGGTAATATTTTCCACTGTATGTATGTATTGTGTATGTGTAAATAAAGCTTTCCTCTAATGTACACTCTGTTCTGGAAAAGCAGCACAGGGGCATATTCACATGACTGCGTGCTGTAGTGGAGTCGTGACAGCCAGCAAGCCTCCTCGCGCTTCTTTGTTGCAATGCTGCGTGAGTTTGACAGGCGAAATCTAGGTTAGCGGATGTGACGACATAACCCAGCCTCCCACACCCCACTGCGACGTCCATAATAGTCTTTAATACGGAGCCGATATGTAACCAATTGCCAGATTTTTGACAAAGGACTCATTTTGGAACATAGTAAAATGACTACAACGAAAGGAGCTGCATGGGCCGAGCATTATGCGCCCCAAATTTGCACTAGTTTTATTTTGAAAGGCAACTGCTATTCGATACAAGTTTTGCGGCACTCTCGCTTTCTTACGCACATACAGAAATATACTGTTCAAATGCGCATACAATGATTTCATATTACAAGTATCCAGTGGATAAACACGAAGTTACATAACGTACTCATTTTTTTCTCGATTTTGCTCGATAAAGTAATTTTACTGTGATAGTCTTATCCGGATGTGTTTCTCATCCACGTTAATTTGACTTGTCTAGCTGGCTGCCAAATCCAGTCGAGAGAACACGAGCGAGCAATTTTCACGTAAAAATCTGTCGATTTGTCGGATATTTCTGCACGTCGGATAACTTTCTGCAGACTTCTGCGCTCCCATCCGCGTCATGAAGTCCACTTTGTGTCCCACTCGACGCCCGCTGGCCAACTAAAAAGGTAAGGACGATGGCAGCAGCTAAGAGGCTAAGCTAACAGAGGCACGCATTGTGGTTTCCTGTTTCCTTTTCCTACTTTTTTCTCGCTCGTGGTCGTACTTTACTTTCGTTTCATTTGGAGATGTTGAATAAAGCGGTAAAATGATCATGCCCACTTTAGTGTTTGACGAGTAGCTGTCACAAAGACAGTTAATCATTTGTTCTATTTAGTAGACGTCAAAGTGGGTCAGCTGACGCGTGACGTCACAACTAGACCTCGTGGGGGGGGGGGGCACAATTCTGGAATTGCATATTTTGCGACAAAAATTGATATAAGTTAGTATATAGTAAGTTGGTATAAGTATAAATTTTAACGAGTGCAAAATAAGATTGAATAAGTTAAGGTTTGCTTGAACGAAAAATGCAACTAAATAGACTTGAATTTAGTAGAACCGCCATTGTACAAAATTGCGTCCTCACTTTTTTTTCTTGCAAGCGTTTACGGTATATTGAAGATAAGTAAAAAGTGCACGCCGGAATGAGGCTTTCTGTTGAAATTTGGGAGGAAGTAGGCGATTTTCAGTGTTCTTGGACTTCTGATGAATGCAGAGGTGGGAAGTAACGCGTTACATTTACTGTTACATGTACTTGAGTAACTTTTGAAGAAAAATGTACTTCTAAGCAGTTTTTACCACGCCATAATGTTTACTTTTACTTGAGTAGATTTGTGAGGAAGAAACACTACTATTACTCTGCTACTTTGGCCTACACTACGATCTAAATTTGCCAGATATGCCAGCATTGGCTCTGCCAGTTTCACCATAGTAATGAGACGTTGCAACAAAAATCACATGACCTCATGATCCCAATTGAACGTAACAATACAGTCACATGACCACACACCAGGTTGCAGGTGGAAGTCCTATGATTACGACGGCCTGTTCAATCACGTGGCATCTTTAAAGTGCCGTAAAAATGTAAGGATTTTACATCGAGTCAACATGACTCTGTTTCAAGCACTCTCACAGTTGTTATTTGGCACCGATAGACCATTGAAAACGGGAGATATGGTCGTTTTCATTTCGTGGTAGGAAATGTGTTTTCTCCACGAGAGGGCACTCATTGTCTTTGGACGGAATGGGTGAATTTTCATTTTTATTTCTCTAGTCTGAATTTAATGATTTTTAAGTATTTATTTAGCCGAATACGGTCATGTAATGGGCTTTAGTACAGTATAATAAAAACAACAATTCATAAGAATGACGTTCTGCTGAAAAAATGCTTTAGTTAAAAAATTTCACTAAGCAGTTAATCACACATTACTCATTACTTGAGTATTCTTTTCTACTTTTATTTAATATTACGTAATATAATTTTGAAGTAGCACTGCTTTTACTTGAGTAAAATGTTTGGCACTCCACACACCTCTGGCTGAATGGAGATACTGTACTGCCAGCGAAATGCACTCTGATATTTTATCGCCGCTTGCACTATCAATAAAACCATTTTCGTTTGTTTTGTAGATGCCCCAAATTGAACAACTAATGGGTAGTGACATTGAACACAGAACACTGTTCATGATCCAAATGATTCTAGATTTGGAACATTTGCATCTGGGTCATGTGATGAGCTTTCAACTGAGGAGAGCTAGAAAAACTGCTGCATGCACGTCTGGGAACAAGAGGGGAAAAATCCATTACAAACGGCTTATTGTATCACCACTTACAATTGAGGATTGGCACGGGATATATTTCCAATTGATTTGCTCGTTTGGAATAAACAAACCAGCATTTGAGCAATTTTTAGTTAAAATCTCTATCAATTCAAGTAGACTTTAATAGCCTCGTCATCTCTTCTATTTAATGATGGAGAATTGGGGATGCACAAAAATGAAAATTCTTGGCTGAAACTGTATATGACAGAGCATATTCTGAAAATCAAAACCGACCTCTATCAAAAGAAGTTTTTTTTAATATTCATATAAAAAACACAATTGAACCAATTACAGTGGCACCTCAAGATACAAAATTAATTTATTCTGGAGTGGCTTTCGTGTCATGATTTTTTTGTATAATGATTGGCGTTTTACTTGTACATTGCCTAATTCCTTCCAAACTCTCCTAAAACGCCACATTAAATTTTATTATTAGGGCAAAACCAGAATGAAATAAGAGCCAAATGCATTTCAATCAGTCATTATACCTAACGTAATTGTTAATATCTACAATGAAGTAGATAATAGAACATACTGTAATGCAAAAAATAAATAAATAAAAATAAATTGTGGAACCTTACCTTTTGAGTCAGACAATGTCCGAAAGCGATAGTGATATCTACAAAAGGACAATAGGAGAGCAGGATCTTGGTACAGAGCATGATGGGAAGCCAGCCATTGCTTGCTATTTCATTTAGCTGTTTGTGCCTTCAAAAAGCATCGCTTGTAATTTATATTCTTCTTTTGTTACACACACATATATATATATATATATATATATATATATATATACATACACACACACACAGTGGGGAGAACAACTATTTGATATACTGCCAATGGGAAAACCCATTGGCAGTGTATCAAATACTTGTTTTCCCCTCTGTATATATATACTGGATGTGAGCATTGTGGTGTGTATATTTCATTAAAATTTATAGTCAAATGCCACATTATTGCATTGATGCGAGCAGGGATGATTCAAAGAGGCAGAGGCGCGAAGACCAAAGCCACTTTCAGACTTAAATCACGCTAAATTCCCGTGTGATGTGACCCGGGATTTCCCTGTGTCATGGCTTTCAGACATTAGGAGACGTACTGGGAATCACGGACATTTACCGTAATGCTTGGATTACGGGGGTGCGCTAATTTTGGGGTCCGCTCATTTGACCACGGGAACACGAACGTCCGCTGGCTTGACCGTAGTTTGCTTCGGCCCTTTGCAATATTTACAGAACATAAGATTGACTTCTAGTGGAAGCAGCCAGCCAGTTTTCATGTTGCTCTTTTGCTTTTGATATCATGTTAAAATGTGCACATTTGTGCAGCCAAATGATAGGCATTACTTCGCTATTCCGTATTTTGTCGTGGCGTATCCAATTTTGAAAGAGATGGTCGCTTAAAAGTTTAAACCTAGCCAGGCAAAGCTATGGCGTGGGTACAAGCGTGACGGGAGGTCCAAGATGGTCGATGCCAATTTGGCGGAAGTGAGGTGACGCTATTTGAAAAACCTTTATAGGTCATTGACAAGACGCAGCACAGTGGATATGCCAATAGGTCACGCACTCGTCACAAGTAGGCGAGACAATCTAGGGTCCTCACATTTGATTGGTGTTTAAAAATGTCTTACAACAGCTATTTTGCCTACTTCCTGGAAATATTGGTTATTGCAGGTAGTTCCCGTGAGTTTCGTTTGTATGCTGGCAGGGTAATCCAAATTTCAGCGTAAATCGGAATTAACCCTTTAAGTACCCCTAAGTACCCCCTAAATCTCAAAATAACCATCCAAAAACATGTGTAATACGTTATACTAATAAAATAAACTAAAAAATAAGATGCTGTAGTTATCATCAAGGCTGAGAGGTGTTACTGTTAAGCCCCATTCAGAAAACGCTGAACTCCAGTTAAGTCCCGGGATTTAAACGGGTAGCCCTGATGTCTGAAAGCAATTTCCCGGGTCAACTGACACAAAGATGACACGGACATTAACCAGGTCGCGTCCTAGTATTATATCTGGGATTTAACTGGGACGTGGCATGTATGAAAGCAGCTGGTTTATTCCTGGGTTACAGCGCGAATACTGATGAAAATAATGTAAATATCATGGCAGGCTGATCGTCATTTCCTCTTTCTTAGCAGTAAGATGAAAATGGGTAAACAAACATCGCTATTATCAACATGACAAACTATCAAGACTGCAAATCTTAAATTAATCTGAAAGCATAACGAAATGAAATTGCTACTGGATATAAGTGCCGAGGAAGTGAGCGTCCATCGTCCGTCTTTGGAAATGTGTAGTTCAATTTGTTACCGATGCCGACCAAAAATGATTTAATGTCCGGGTTATAAAATCCCCTCCCTCGCCGTCCCACAGCACAAAGAGCGCCGAGTTGCCAACGCGGGACAAGTCTGAAAGTGTCCAACCGGAATAATTCCAGGTACATCTCCCCATGTCTGAAAGCCATGAAAATCTCGCGTCACATTACACGAGAATTTAGCGGGATATAAGTCTGAAAGGGGCTTTACGCGACTAAAAAATAGGACTAGGGACAAGACTCCGGTGTTGTAAAGTCAAAACTCGGGTATGTCGTAATCCGGGGACTACCTCTATTTATGTTTTTCTCCTCTATTACACATCAGAAAAATGAAATTTGTGGTTCTGTGTCATCACAGGTCTAGCCGCCGTCACCCGATGTCGCCGCAACCTCAACTGAGACTCCTGTTCATGAACGGAGGCATAGTTCACCATCTGGAACTCAACGGATGACAGGACACTAGTGGACATGGAGACGGGGGAGACGCCATATCTGCTCCCACGCCGTTCTCCGCGTTAAACTTTTCCACTCAGGCAAAAGTTATTTTTATATTTGCATTCAGGGACTTTTTTTTTCACATAACTTCTTTACCAAGCCATACCCGCTTGTCGCCATCATGGCATCTGAAGGCTTCCAGTACCGTGCGCTTTATGACTACAAGAAAGAGCGCGAGGAGGACATCGACCTGCACGTGGGCGACATGCTGCTTGTCAGCAAAGGGGCGCTATTGGTGCTTGGCTGCAGTGCCGGTGCCGAGGAGCGACCCTCGGAGATCGGGTGGCTTCCCGGCTTCAACGAGACCACGCAGGTAGGATGGCATTGCCGTAGTAACCCTGCCTAATAAACAACTTGGACGTAACACTAGCTCTGATACTCAAAAGCGATAATGTAATAAGTGAGGTCGTCTTATATATATATATATGGCGGAAAACACTCAGGTGACTTTAAGTTCTGCTCTGAGACCCCCAATTTGGCCAAATTTCAAAACTGTCCTATATGCATGTGTGCATGTGCATCATTGGAAAGCTTAAAATCTCCATTTGCTGGGGGAAGAAAAATTTTAACAGGGAGGGCATTTAAAAAAAATAATTAAACCCTAATCGAGGTGAGAGCATAAGAGAGCATAATTGAAGACTCCATGATTTTAACGAGTACTTGCCTTGTTTCGATCCAAAAACATGTAGCATGTCTCACCAAATGTCAAGACACAGCTGTGAATGGCCACAGCTGGACTTTTTGGTGATTTTTTTTTTTTTTTTGGGTGAAAGACGGTAATATAACAAGGGTCGCAATGCAGAAATCGCAGACATAAAGGAGTGGTCGAGGTTTTCTTTATCAAATATTTATCATTAATTTATTTTATTTTTTTTTCAATTTTTCTTTGTTTGAATCGATTATCATCTAAAATATCGGGG
Source organism: Corythoichthys intestinalis (assembly GCF_030265065.1). Taxonomy (NCBI): domain Eukaryota; kingdom Metazoa; phylum Chordata; class Actinopteri; order Syngnathiformes; family Syngnathidae; genus Corythoichthys; species Corythoichthys intestinalis. Next base: position 29,621,604 of record NC_080397.1, read on the forward strand.
AAAATGCGACAGTAACAAAAAAAATACAATTAAGGGTTTGATTATGAGGTAGATATCCGTGACCTATTTACAGACACTATTTTATTCTTTGTGACGTAATTTTTTTTAACAGTTTAAAATATGCGAGTGAATTATTTCATAAAGTCCTTTAAAAAAAACAAAAAAAAAAATAAATATAAGAAATCAATTAATGATTCTAAGCTAAAAATGATAGTTCAAATAATATAATTACCTTCTTATGGGTCGGTTGAAACAAAAGCGGTTGTGCGGGGTCTGTAAACGGGGGTCTCCAGGGTAAAACAAATTAAAATAGTTCAGGGGGGTTTAGTAGGCCATGAAACTGCTATGGCATATAGACATATTGATAGATCTGTTTTAATATTGCAATATATATCGCAAACCTCCAAAAAGTCGCAGTCCTAGTCCACAGCTTGTTAAGCCTTTTTGTCTTTTTCCGTAAAGTTTTCTGGCAGTTGGCGATCTCAAAACCACCAAATCAATCCATTAGAATATGGGGCATCCAAAAGCTTGTCGGAGCTTGCACCCTTAACAACGGTCTCTAGGACGTATGATTGGTCGATGGCCATTTGGAGGCAGTTTGTGAAAGGTCAGTTTACACAGAGAGCTGGGAAAAGTCACTTTTGACACTGCCAATTTGACAGTGTTGACTGAGGAAGCTAAAGAAATCTGAAAACTGGTCAATCAGCTTTTTTCCCCAACAAAATATTGACAAGTATTTGGGATTTGAATTAGTTTAATGAAAAGCTGTCCCAATTAGAGGTGGGAATCTTGGTTTCCCTAACGATTCGATTACGATGCGATTATAAATCGATTATTGATGGCCCCACCCCCCACGCTTTTAATGTTTTGTACATAAGTTCGAAATTTGTACAAAAATCCTCTCAGGCTAAGCCAAACTACTATTTCAGTAACAGGTTAACAGTTCAAAATGGTAAATAAAATACTCAAGTCCCCATTCTGTGTCAGCAGCTTTAAACTACATTCAGTTAAATGTTGTGAATCAACCGTTAAAGTTGTTAAAATTGCTCCCGTTATTCTATAATTTAATGTTTTGTACATAAGTTCCAAATTTGTACAAAAATCCTCTCAGGCTAAGCCAAACTACTATTTCAGTAACAAGTTAACAGTTCAAAATGGTAAATAAAATACTCAAGTCCCCATTCTGTATCAGCAGCTTTAAACTACATTCAATTAAATGTTGTGAATCAACCGTTAAAGTTGTTAAAATTGCTCCCGTTATTCTATAATTTCCCTTCTGTCTACTTTCGACATCTGAAAGTTTTAGACCTGTTTCATTTCAAGATAAGGTCAAGATTTTGCCGATTTAGGAGTATTTTAGCTAAATAGTTAATTAGGGTTAGTACAACAGAGCCTCCAGAGAAGTCTAATCCTTTACGATTGTGGCTGTTTACCAACTACTACAACTAGTACTACTACTACTTACTAACGCCGGCAAATCTATCATTTCTCATCTAGTTCTCTATACATGTGTTAACGCCGCCGCCGTCGTCTGTCTTTTTGCATCTAGTTCTATAGATATGTGATATCTACCGTAGCATTATGTGGCCGTAGTTTGTAGCAACTAGCAACTGGGAGTTGTCAGGTATTAGTTTTTATATCTAGCGACATGAGTTGAACATTATATTTACTCTCGGTCCGTTCCTCATTCCTCATCTCTATCCGTTTCTCAGCACGTTCCTCACCGCGCTGACTTTGTTTTAGTTCCGCTTTACCTGGTATAATTAAATAATCGGAATTTAGATGTTTGTGAATCGTTCTCGAATCTTCCACGGCTGAATCACGAATAATCTAAGAATCGGAAATTTTGCACGCCTCTAGTCCTAATGCAAGCTTGCTATAGGTGTTAATCGACCATTTTTTCCATCTGTGCCTTTCACACTTGTGAATACTAGTCATCAAAAGATCAACTTTCGACTTGAAACATTTCTCGAATCTCTGCCAAGAATCTGATTGATAATAGGCTAATAACAACAATGGATTGTCGACATGTTGATATGACCTCATTTGCTGCCTTTGACAGTGATCAACATCCATTCATTCGCTGCCAGCCCTCCCAGTTATAATGGAATGGATGTCTACTAGTGACAAACTACTGTATTTTCTGGACAATAAGTCGCACCTTTTTCAATTTGGCTGGCTTATTTTTTTTCACTCTGACAGCCACGAGATTGTGATGTTGTTTAGGCTATATTTATCTCAATAACTTTTCATAAGTTACGATAACAGATGTCTATTTAGCCTGTTGTTCTCTATTATACCATTATTCCTTTAACTTATAATGTTTTTTTTTGGTTTCTGATCAATTCAAAATTGCCCCCCAAAATGCGACTTATACTTGAGTGCGACTGATCTATGTTTTTCTCTCTTCGTTGCACATTCTTTGATTGGTGCGACTTCTACTCAGGTGCGACATATAGTCCGAAAAACACTGTCATTTAAATTCACAGCACAAAGATAAAAAGAGCCACATGTTTGGATGTCTATCGTTGTAACGATATTAAATCTTTGGCCTAACAGGAAAAGGGTGACTTCCCAGGCACCTACGTGGAGTTTGTGGGCAGGAAGCGAATGTCACCACCCACGCCCAAGCCCCGACCACCCAGGCCTCCGTCGGCCGCGTCAATGAGAACCGACTCAGAGTCTGAGGGTACGCGTGTACATAGGGTCACTGTCGTGCATCCGGGCCAACGCTGACCAGAGTTTGTTTGGTTGTAGCCGTCACTTTGCCAGACCTTCCAGAACACTTTGGACCACCTGATACGGCTCCACCCCTTCTCTGCAGACTGATGGAGGCTGTTGAAACCAAAGGTATGCGGGCCAGTGTTCACGGTGTACCATCCAAGCCAGGGTTGGTAAACTAAACAAATTGCGGTTTTGTTAGAAAGGCTCTAATTCTGAACTCATGCACGAGGTTATGAACGCCGCTCACAATAACGTTCATGAGACAGAAATATGATGCGTTCAATTTACGTACACCCAAAATATGAATGCGTTCATGCACAACACTGCTCTTAAGTTTCTGGCTACTCCTGCAATGTATGTGCCATACAAGAGATACTTTTCACTTGCAGGTAACATCATACAAATGAAGAGGGCAGCCTTAGGCTCAGACAATGTAAACAACTTGTTTGTCTAAGCAACTGGCAGCAAGAGACTGTTGTTAGATCCTGTAACGTTAGTTTATGGAGGGTTTTTGAATTAGGAGGTTGATAGATAATGTAACTCCAGGTCATCTTTTGGATTGAAGTTGTTATGCCCCAGATACTGTAACCTCTGTTTTTTTTTTAACCTATGGTAAACTATGTGATGTTCTTCTGACTTACCTTCTGTGTCAGAAAATATAAATATAATTAGACTTACCTATATGTTAATTTAAAATACAGACCTAGTCAAAATTATTGTTCAAACAAATCATGTGACTAGCACCTTAGAGATGGTCCTTTGCTTTGCTTAGCCAAAACGACACTTGAGGAGGCAAGATAGATATTCAGAATTTCTTTAAACTTAAGCTTTCAAAAGCTTCAACATCAACTGAGCTTGGACCAAGGCTTAAACATGAACAGCTTATTGCTGACTCTGCGTTTCGGGGTCATCAACATGCCTCTAAAGTCAAACTCTGCCTACGAGTGCATCAAACTCCCTCGTGGCACATTAAAACTGTTCAGTCTATTAAGAAACTCATATTTCCGTTCTCCTGTGTCTAAAAAGCGGATTAGGTGGTGTGTATATTTTATGAGAAATAATTTTATTGTAGAAAAAAGGAGATCGTTCTCTTGTGTGCAGGCGTGGACGGTCCGGGTGCGTACCACAATGTGAGCGCCGGAAGTTTGGACACGAGGCAGCTGGCTGAGGCCGGTGAGTGAGCGGCGTGGAGTTTTGGGGCTGGCCTCCTGTTAATAACCTGCAGCGTCTTTGTTTTTTCAGACCTAGAACAGATGGACGTGTCATCTCTGTGTGACGGAGTGGTGCGCTTCCTGCAGGACCTTCCCGGGCCTGTCCTGCCGTCCTCACTGCAGGCCGACATGATCCATGCTGTGCAAGGTGTGCTATTCTCTTTTTTCTTTCCAATTTTGTCATTCCGATGTTTTTTGACAACAATCTTAATTAACCTGCTTTTTGAAATGATTGTTGACTTCGATTGATGAGTTAAAATAAGTCATTTGTTTTACGTTTGTCATTCTTCTGGAATTGGATCCCAATTTTATTTTTACTTGATATATGGGTTTTTGTTTCATAATTGTTATTTAATTGGGACCTGTATTTTTGATAGTAGCTTTGCATATACATGCAAAACCTACGATCTATATTTTTTTCTTTTCAATTCTGATTCACCCAAAACTGTTTGACCCACTGACACTGTTCAAACAGCAAAACGACCGGGATTTTCACGCGATGCAGGCTCATTCATTTGACACCCCAAAAATTGCTGTCCACCTAAAAACTTTTTTTTTTTAAAGAAAAAGAAAAGTGAAGTTTCACAACTACAGTCCTGCTGATTTTGAAAACCAACAAAATCGGCAGTGTATCAAATACTTGTTCTCCCCACAGTATATTTGTCCCACAGTTTTTGCCTAAATCACATAATTTACCCTAAGGGCTACAAAAGTTGTATACAGTTCGGTCAGAATTTGCCAAACACATACCCATTCATTACTAATGGCCGAAATTTCTCATACATTTCTCATGGCACAAAAACCTCCCTTCACTCTTTTTGATTTCCAATCCAGATCTGCAAAAAAACCTATACAGGTATCTACAAACCATACAAACATCTACCTACCACAGTAAAGTTACCATCGCAACTTCTCCAGAAATTGCATATCTAGTTATTGCCGGAGCCTATACCAGCTAACTATGAGCATGAAGGGTGTACACCCTGAACTAGTTGCTATTTTTTTTTTTTTTTTGACTGTTGTAGTTGGTTCTTGACTTGTGTCTAGACTTTGATGTTATTGACATGTTATGATTTGATTTTTATTTGACTTGTTTTTAAAATATTTTTCTTCCTCTCCAGAGGTCCGAGACCCCGAGGAGTGTTCCCGGGTTCTGCTGGGAGTGGCCAGCTCTCCGACGTGTGCCGCCCAGTACGGCCTAACCCTGCTGAGCGTGGTGCGACACCTTGCCCGACTATGTGTTCACGCAGCCCGCAACCAGCTCAGCGTTCGAGGCCTCGCTGAGACCTTCAGTCCGGTGCTTTTCAGACAGACTACCATGGGGTTAGTCAAGACATGCGCTCACGCAATAATTTTTTACTTAAACAAGTTTGCACGAGAAATTGTGTTGAAAGTGCCGGAATGTCATCTTTGAAGCTATTCTAGTCATTTCTGTTGGTTTGGGTTTTTGGAATAGTTCCATTTTCATTGATAGAAGGCTGACTTGATCCAATTTAAATATTTAAATGTCACCTTCTTTGCTCTGATTGTCTGACAGTAGAGTTGGTGTTGTCTGTGGGAAGCACGTTGGTGTTGGCAATGCATTTGGTTTAATGACTTGACGGCTTGTCGACTACAATCATTCTTTTATGAAACCGAGCATTGCCGTTTCAGTAATACAATATAAAAATTTCATTCAATTGACACTCCCGCTTCAGCAGGGTTCTGTAAACGCCAACCCGCAAAGAGGCTTATCAAGTCAGGAGGCAAGTTTTGGCTAGGACTAACTGGTTCCAAAATGCTTAGATAGTCCTTATTTCCACTTAAATATAACATTCATTCGCACACACACTGCGTCAAGGCTCAAGGTTGCGATGTACCGCAGATGTCTGGCGACGCACAGGTAATGAAGGGAATTAAAACGATCGAGAACCAGGTGAAGAGGCTGACTTTTGCTGGCAAGCAAGCTGAGTATAGTGCCTCTTGGCTGGCGAGGTAGCGAACGTCTGCGAAGTATGGAGTTCGCAAGAAAAAATAACAAGTGACAATGACAGGAACTGGTCGTGCGACAAAAGTATTGTACTAAACCACAACAAAAATGAATTTGAATTCTGCTTTATATATCTACAGTATGCTCGATTTGCCTCAGTTTAAAACCAGGAACTCGCAACAAGCCTACCTGCCGCCTCAGCGCTCCTAGGTTTGGGGGTGTGGAGGAAAAACGACGAACACAGGTACTTGAATTATAAGGCACGGTGTGACGCCACACTGTGACCAATTTTAAAACCAAACATTTGCAGAACTCACTCGCAAACGAGCTCAAATAAAAAAAACGCATCGATGACACAATTCCCCCAGGTTACTCTCATTTCGACCTACTGTATCTTATGCATGAAACTATTACAAATATTGGAAAATAAATTTGCGAGCCTCTTTAAATATTGAATAAGTTCAGTATGACAGCCTGACAGGATTCTTTTTCTACCTCTGTAACAAGTCAAGTGACATGTGGTGTTCAAGATGGATGACAAAATGTTACTATTAAGGGTAGTTTTTTTTCATACAAGGAAAGCCATGTGTGATTTTTGTAATTGTTGTTTCCAGGTGTGAGTCAGGTCCAGACCCTATGATTCAGGTCCTGGAGGTCCTGATCAGCAGCGAACTCAACATGAACCAGGCTGCTCCAGGTAACGCGCGAACATGCCGACAAACTTCTTTCTTAAATGAAAGCATTGCTCCGAGCTCTATGTGCCGTTATCAGCAATGGTGGTTCCTGGCAGGGTCGGTTGGGCAGTCACCCAGGGCGGAAAATTGCTAGGCGCGCGTGCACTCGAGGTGCACGAAAGTGATTGTCTACTAGGCATGTGCCGGTATGAGATTCTGACGGTATGATAACCTTAAGCCAAAATATCACGGTTTCACGGTATTGCATTAACAGCTCTAAAATGTGTTACTTTGAGACATCTGGGTGAAAGAAATAATTGAAGAGGACTTTTATTTTTCTAAACATATTAGCAAATTGGAACATTAGTATAATGTTAAGTTAAAATAAATTTAAAAAATAACAAAAATAACTGAAATATTCTAAATAAAATTAAAAGAAATGCAGTACTTTAGGTGAGCCAAAAGCCACAGCTCAACATTGTTACCATCAGAACAAAAATAATTGAATTATTTTCCATAAATTGCACGTCTGTATGACTCGTATGATGTTTACATTATACACACACACTCTTTCTCAACACAGACAGTTATCAGAGAGAAAAAAACACAATGTTTTACCACGACTAGACACACTAAACACGCTGGAGTTTACTCTTGTAGCTGCTGGGAAACGGTCATGACATTGTTTACTGTTTACTAACCTTTAATTTTGTATAAATGCGAAATCATATTGGAGGTATTGCCTCCTCGGCAGCCACCCGCGCAAACATGTTTTACATGTTGGGTGGCCTTCCTCCTCAAGCCGCAGCCATCTGTAACTTTTCTGTAGCCGAACCATTCCCATACCAGCGATTTCGTTTTCTTCACTGGGGGAAAAGTTCTGGATTTTCACCTCCTCCAGCCGTTGTGTAGCACAGCTGACTCACTGAAACTGAGCAACAACTGGTGGGGGTACATGCATCTGCTCTTTACATCCGTCACAATGCTAGGTGGAGAAATAGTGGTGTTAAATGTGTTTTTTCTTTTTTGTATGATTTTTTTTTGTAATCCTTCATTCTTATAATTTTGTAGTTGTTAGCTTGTTTTGTTTTGTTTTTGTCGGCTACGACTGTTAGCATCATCAAAGTAATTAATGTGAGCAGTGAATGTAGTGTTTTGAAGGGTGATAGCGTGCAAATGTTCACTATAGTTAGTTTATGGTTAAAATGATGTGGTTTAATGTTTAATAAGCTAAAAACATTAAGAGGTCGGTGAATGTTGACTATATGTCTATGTTATTCAGATACTAAATATGTGTACATGTATGCACACCTGCACATGAACCCAAAAAAGTATTTGATTTCATCTCCTGTGCTCTCTAACCGGAGACCCTGCAGTGATCAACACATCTGAGCCAACTAGTCACAAGTCTTCCACACTTTATTATTTCTACAATATTTGTGATGTTAAATTAATACACTCTTGCACATATTAATTGTTGTGCACTTTCAACTGGTTTGATAGCGTTAATAAATCGTTAAAATAACCAACGACCTCCTCGTGGCAGCTGATTCTGGCCTGCTCTCCATCCTCATCCTCCTAGACCTATCTGCAGCCTTTGATACAATTAGTCACCCCACACTCCTCCACCGGCTTTCCACTATTGGAATCACCCGCACCCCGTTGAACTGGTTTTCTTCCTATCTTTCTGAGCGCAGCCAATATATCCAACTAAAGTCATTTAAATCCACACCCTCCCGTTACCTCCGGTGTGCATCAGGGCTCTGTCCTGGGGCCCCTACTCTCCATCATATACCTACTTCCCCTTGGCAAAATTTTTCGTAAATTCAACATCCACTTCCACTGCTATGCCGACGACACCCAACTCTACCTCACTTCTGAACCCTCCTCCTCTCTCCCGCCCTCATCTCTGACTGACTGTATCACTGAAATAAAAATCTGGTTTACCCACAATTTCCTAAGACTTAACAGTAATAAAACTGAGGTGCTCCTCGTTGGCTCTAAATTCATCATCTCGAAAAACCATAACATATCCATTACCATTGACAACTCCACTGTTTCACCCTCCCCCCAAGTCAAGAGCCTAGGAGTAATCCTCGACAACACACTTTCCTTTCAATCGCACATCAATAACATTACCCGGATTGCCCACTTTCACCTACACACCATTAATCGCCTCCGCCCTTCCCTCACCCCACATTCTGCTGCAATCCTGGTTCACAGCCTTGTCACTTCCCGCCTGGACTACTGCAACTCCCTCCACTTCGGCCTCCCTCGTAAAACTCTCCATAAACTCCAACTGGTCCAGAATTCAGCTGCCCGCATCATAACCCGTACCCCGTCCATCCACCACATCACTCCAGTCCTCCAACAGCTTCACTGGCTCCCGGTCCACTTTCGAATACAGTTCAAAGTTCTCCTCCTCACATTCAAGGCCATCCATAAGTAGTGTTGCACCGATACCATTTTTTGGCCCCGATACCTGGCTGTGCAGTATCGGCCGATACCGATACCATACCGATACCACCCCGATTATATATATATATATATATATATTTTTTTTTTTTCCCCAAAGAGCTACATAATTGGATGTGAAATCATTGCTGTCAAAGCTTTTTCAGGCTGTTGCTTACCTTTGCAAAATAGGAAAAAGTACACTAAACCCTAGTAGACAATAGTTGAATAAACCTCCCGCTCTCAAAGGCCAAAATAGTGTTAAATTTGTGAAATTAATAAAACATGTATAATACTAGCCCAACAGTAAGAAAGTAAAAATAAATTCATAATAATAAACTCTGAATGAACTGAATAAACTTTTTTAAACCTCTCAAAGTCCAAACAGTGCAACTTTCATGAAATTATTGTCACATTCTGCTGCTGGTTAGATTGTGTTTTGTTGCTGGGCGTGGGGGCGTGGCACTTGAATCCAATGCAGGCTCGTCAACGCAGCATTTAAGCACAGGTGATCTCAGAAGGCTGCCGAGATATTTGCCTTGCTGATCGCTATTTGACATCTGGCACAGTAATCTCGCTACATTTGCTTGTTATGCCCCTGCATTGGGTTTTTCTGTTAGTGTGCTGCTCTCATTTGTAACCGCTGCCTATCGTCTTAATTTGTCCGTCGACCTGCTGTCACGGACTCCTTTTGTTATTTCTACTGTCCCGCGATCGCGTGTTATTTTTTGTTTGCAATCATTAAACCCTTTTATGTATCCGCCGCTTGTTGTCTGCTTCGAGGTTCAACCTTGTTTCCGCATTTGCGGACGCTAACAATTATAAGTAATAATAATTGACCACAGCATCCCGTCTCTCCTTTTTTTCGGGAGGTGGGAGTCTCTTATTTCTATTTCTGAAAGGTGGCAACAATACTTTGGAAACACTTCCCAAATTACTGCGGCATTTCTTTCAGTAAAAGACAATAAAAGTAAAGTAGACGAAGTGAACTGACCAGAGATGGTTGCTCCGGTCCAGCGGCCTTCTTCCTCTGGATAGCAGTCCTGCTCTTGCAGGCTCAAACTCGTTGTGTTCGTTCACGTTTCGTCTTCAAATGTTTTATCAAGTTCGAGGTATTGAAACTGGCCGATTTAACTCCACATCTCCAAACTTTCAGGCCGCAAATCTTGCATGCAGCCATTGATTTTAATCGACGGGATTTCTATTTGAAATATTTCCCGACCGCCGCGGCGCCGCCATATTTCCTGGTTTGTTTTTCGTCCATATGAAAAATCCCCTTTTGATTGGTCAGGAGTGGCTATTGGCCCGCTCTCATTGGTCTGGAGCAGGCCAATAGCAATAGCTGCTTGGTGTTCACGTGTCATCACACAACACAGAGACAGAGTGTAGTGAGCGCCAGGAGGAGAAAAAGGCTGTGGTCAAATGTTATAATAATGGACCGGTAAATGGTATCGGCGCCGTCTTTGTTGGTACTCGCTGATACTGATACCACCATTTCGGGCCGGATCGGCGCCCCCTGCCGATACTAGTATCGGTATCGTTGCATCTTTATCCATAACCTCTCCCCTCCATACCAGTCCGATCTCATTCATGTTACTACTCCCTCCTGTGCCCTTAGATCCTCCTCCTCCATACATCTGTCTGTCCCCCCGCTCGCCCTAGCACCATGGGGAGCCGAGCGTTCCCCGACTTTTGAATTCACTCAAACCCCGACCTCAGGAACACAGATTCCCTCCCCCTTTTTCAAACAAAACTCAAAACTCACCTGTTTAGACTAGCCTATACACAATAATCACTTAGTTCTGGTCTTTTTAACTGCCCCTATATCTCTTTTAGTATTTTAAATTTCTTTATATGTTATATACTTTCATTTTCTCACTTTTAATATTTTTAAATGATTGTACGGCGACCTTGAGTGCCAGAAAGGCGCCTTTAAATAAAATGTATTATTATTATTATTATGAATAAATATTCTTCGCAAATACAGTGTTTTTGTTGTTGGGTTTATGCTAAGTACACTTAATGCGCTGTATTTTGTGGGTCATTAGTTTTTTTGTTGTTTTTTTTTTTTTTTTGTGGGGTGGGGGGGCGCCAAAGCGTCTGGTCGCCCAGGGCATTATGTAGGCTAGGAACGCCACTGGTCATCGGCCATGTGATTGACAGGTGTTCCTCACGCAGGCTGAAAATTAAGTGAAACTGTCAATCATTCAATCAATAGGAAGCCTTGGTGACAGTGTTTTATTTAGAAATGGCAAGCTTATTCAATAATGAGCTGCTTCGGATACAGTGACATCATTGTTTCACTAGAATGCAGCAAAGGTAGAGGTTGAGGAAGGGATGATGTTGCCGTGGCGATATCACAGCTGGGTGAGGATTGGCAGTGGGGGAGCGGTGACGTCACGCATCTCCCAGCCACTCTCTCTTCGGCGCGCCGGCAGGAAGTAGCAGGTGGGAACTGTTGCGGATGCTCGCTGCCCAAAACGGCAGCAGCGGGAAAGGGTTTGTGCGCTGAAGGTGAACACGGATGGAGGACAAGGAGGCGCGCAGTGGGCGGGATATGATCCTCTGTTACATCAACATGAAGACTCCAGGTGGGAAAACACCTGCCGGACTGCTGGGGCAATGTAGATGACCCGAACAGACATTTTAGGGACATTTGTGGTCTGGGTTTTTTGATGTAGCTTTTTATGTGTTTTTTCCTGGAGTTTTGTGAATACTATCCTTGGGTAGTCACTGAAGAATTCACCTATATGTTTTTTTGGTGATCAGGCAAAACTCCTGTTTAATAGAAAAGCAGCGGTCTCATGTCGTTTTGTAGTGTTTCTTTAATTGTACTTGTATCAGGGCTTTCATCTAGTCTTTTGTCGTGGGTCTTGACTTGTTTTTTTTTTCTTTGTTTTAGGCTTAGTGGCTGTCTAGCTGGGTCGTGTCTGGCATATCTTAAATGTCTGAACTGCCGGACTTCGTTTCAATTTGTAGAGGGGCTTAATAATTCAAGTGAATAATTGATTCTCTAACTAATCGATAGTGACAGCCCTGTTGATTTGTCTTTGATTTTGAATTAGTTATTTATGTTCATTCTCGACGTCGTTCCTGACTCGCTTCTAAATTCGTTCTTGGCTCGTCATCATAAGATGTTGACTTCCTCTTTCGAACGACAACATTCCCACTTTGTGTGTAAACCGCAAGCAGGAAATTGATTGGCGTCTCCATCATTTTTTCAGCTTTACCTCCCAAACCCACCAAGCCGTCCGCGGCGTCTGCATCCGCCTCCGCCGCTCCGTGCACGTTTAACAACAGCATGGCACTGCATGATGCAGAGTGGTACTGGGGCGACATTTCCAGGTAACGACCCCTCTTGACACGTTTTAAGACGCTTTCCGGCAATCCGTCGCGTCCTCTATTTCAGGGAGGAAGTGAATGAGAAACTACGGGACACGGCTGATGGAACCTTCCTGGTCCGGGATGCCTCCACCAAGATGCATGGTGATTACACGCTCACGCTCAGGTAAATTCAATCGTTGTCATCATCAGTGCCGTGGCTCCGACAAAAAGTAATCTAACTCAAGTGCGCGCGAGTAGGAAAGGGGGCAACAACAAGTTGATCAAGATCTTCCACCGCGAGGGCAAGTACGGTTTCTCGGATCCGCTGACTTTCAGCTCGGTGGTGGAGCTCATCAATCACTACCGGCATGAGTCCTTGGCGCAGTATAACCCCAAGCTGGATGTCAAGTTGCTTTACCCGGTCTCCAAACACCAGCAGGTATGCTTTGTCGCGTGTGCGTAAATCAGAAGTAAATCCAATGTTTTCAGCTCCACAGTATTGTTGTCCCGATACTAAAATTCAGACTTCGGTATGGTTTTTACTAAGGGTGTAACGGTACATGTATTCGTATTGAACCGTTTCGGTACTTGGCGTTCGGTTCGGAATGGGGGCGGACCGAACGAGTTTCTGACGTAATGTAACCCTACTTTTCGAGGCTGTGAGTCGATCGGGTTACAGTTTCTTTGTGTAGATTATATTTACTCCGTCTTCCCTACTATAATGAGGACCAACACGGTAGGACAGTAAGAAACGTCAACGGCGCAACAACGTGGCCGCCACGAGAACGCAGTGAAACGCGGTCGTTAAAGTTAATCAGCGAATGCACACCAGTCGCAGTGCGGCCGCGTGTTGCGTCCCAGAAGCGGCTCAACGCGATGCACGCGAAAACAACGGCAGAGTTTATTATTTGACGCGAGACACGACCCTCCTGCGTCAATACCACTAGCTAGCAGACCGGAAGTCACTCGTGTAAAAATACGGTGGATCCGGTCGATTTTCAAACTAATATGCAATCGTAACCCACTTTTTGAGTCTATCAGATTTCTTGAGTGGTAGATCGGGGCACAGTTGACTTGTCTTTGTTGATTTACAGTTGTCGTCTCTGCTATAATAATAACCAACACGGCCCCATATTCAATACAAAACCCTCCTACCACAACAAAACAAGTAGGAACTAATATTCACATAGGAACTAAACGTATACAACATAAAATATACAATATAAATGAATACTACATCACATTTGTAAAATACAAACACATAGTAAAATAAATAATAGCCCATTTAAATAAAATAAATTGAAATGAGCCAAAACACCTGAATTTAAATAATAAGAATAATATACAGATCCTACTTACACAATTAAATTTATCAATTTCTGTGTGGCGCCTTACCTTGAGAAAATCCACCAATAAAGCTTTTGTTAACCGTTCATAAGAAAAAAAAACGATTCATTGAGGCATTTCATTTGTAAAATACATGTTAAAATCTTTGTCATTGGGATTGCTTTTCTCTTTAGCACAGGACTTCTTTTTTCTTATTTCTTTCAGAAAGAAAGCTGACCAATACGCGGGGTCTGAAAGGCAAATTGTTGTTGGATTATCTTTAAATACCCGCTACTTTTTGAGCAGAATTCTAGCTTTGTATAGGCTACTGTTCCTATTGTTGAAAGCACAAAAGTGTGTAATAAACAACTAGCACATTTATATTTTGCATTTTGTTTTCTTACTGTACCGAAAATGAACCGAACCGTGACCTCAAAACTGAGGTACGTACCGAACCGAGATTTTTGTGTACCGTTACACCCCTAGTTTTTACAAAAATGATCTTGATTGTGAAATCAATGCAGACAAAACAGCTTGAAATCATTGATCCCCACCCCCATGACAATGAAGAGACAATAACGAGCTAAAAACGTGTCTACTAAAACTAGTCACAAAATATAACACTGTGTGGCATGTTCTTATCGTACATGACGTTAGTCAGCCTGCATCCTAGCAGTGTTTGGGTCGTGATTTATACTCCTGCGCCCCACCCTAACCGTCACTGGTGACTGGTGGTTATTCCATTTAATACCAGACACGTATAAACAATGTTGTTCATCAAGCCAGGCTGTGTTGCGGGCGTGCTTGCTTTGAAACACATGCAGCACATTTGGTTTTATTATCTTGGCATGTGCGAATATGCAATGTTGCTTTAGCCTTTAAAGGTCTGCTAAATGATCATCACACACGAAATGTAACTTGTTTTTTAGCATAGCTTTCGCATTAGCATTAACTTTAACATAGCGAGTGTCCCCTTAAATTTTTGTTGTTTCGTTGGTGTCAGCTATGGCTTACATTAGTCGTGCTCCATGTTTCGGGTTGCAAATAAAACCATGGGAAAATCATCGCGTTGTCATTAGCCACGTTTACATGCTGACTTTTATTCATACCGATTCAAATCATTCCGAATGGAAATTTCAGATCAGCTGTTTACATGTCACTTCATCTATTCCTATCCAGCGTTTGCATGTGTCTGCCTTTATTCCGAAAGGACGTTTGACAACTGCCATCTGACATGCGCAGATTAATCAAAACAAAACGTCACGTTGCAAAACATGGAGATCGATCGTCAGATCAGCTGCTGTTTTAACTTTTCGAGTGGAAACAAAACTTCAGAATGACACGCCGTTCATTTAAAAAGTTGTGTGGGCTGGTGGAGGGATTCATGGATATAAACTTTCCGCCGGACTCCAATTAGGTGCGCTGTGTGTGTGCTTGGAAGCCATGTTGCAAGTGACGTTACTTACGTCACCAAGTGATGTCACCACGTCAGTACGGAGCATGTGCAGAAAGAACGCAACCAGACACCATTCCGCTTCCCTGTTTACATGATATAATTTTACTTCTAATCTGTTTCGGAAAAGGAATATTCCACCCCTGTGAATCGGAATGAAATTCCATTCGGTTTGGGCCTGTTCATTCCGAATGAGGTGTTTATATGGAACACATTTATTCGGTTTGAACAAATATTCCGATTGTAATTGGAATATTTGGCTCCATGTAAACGTGGCAACTGTTGACGCCACAATATGTGCTCGTCTGTCAATATTCATTCAAAATTGTTGGAAATTGTTATTTTTTTTAATTGATTTTCGAACTAAAACCTTTGAATTTTTACAGCCAAAAATATTTTGAGTATTCAACTAACACTGGATAAAGATTAACGCATTTTGAAATGACTAAGATATGGCTAAATGAATACATTTTGAAATGACTAAAATATGGCTAAGTCTAATACAGTGGGGAGAACAAGTATTTGGTTTTCCCATTGGCAGTGTATCAAATACTTGTTCTCCCCACTGTAAGTATTTCGTCCAAAAGACTAAGACGAAAATTAAAAGGCCTGCCAATAACAATAGTGCTTGAAGTACTTTTTATTGATATTAATTCTAAATATTACAGGGTTTATGCTGGTCATTAAAAAGCGTTAAAAGTCATGAAATGGATTTTGTCAAAATTCAGGCCTTAAAAAAACATTAAACTAAACGTTCTAAGATTTAAAAAATAAAATTAAATATAAGATTGATGGTTAAACTTTTTTTTTTTTACACAATTTATTAGAGTCTTCCTGATAATATCGACTGATAAAAGCATTTTAAAAGGATATTGGACAACATTGACATCGGTTTTTCATTATTGGTTTTGAGCCAATATGCGTGTTCCTTTAAAGTGAATGTTGCTTTCTGCCTCTGTACAAGGGCTGGTCACAGCTTAGCACAGCAGTTACGCCTATCGACCATTAGCTGTCTCCAAATTAAGATGCTCCGGATTTGTTATGTGAGCAGACCATTTGCATTCATGGTGCAAAAAATAAATGAACAATACATGATTAAAAATAATAACTCAAAGTCATTACATACCTCTTTCACTGTACTGAATCTGTGTGCCTTTGTTATTTTGAGCGAGAAGCACTGCGTGAGACATATGTGATATGTCAGTGCCTTATTGGAACTTTGCACTTGACCCCAAAAACCTGATGTTGGCACTATTTTGATTTTAACAATATAGTGGTGCAATATAGGCACCTCAGTTGAAGTTGTTCGCTTGGTTTTCACTGAATGTTTGTTGGAATACAGTTAAGGTTGCAGCTATCGATTATTTTAGTAGTCGATTAATCTATCAACTAGTTAGTTCGAATAATTGATCAATTGTACTAAGACTTTCAAAAGAGCATTAAATGTGAATACAATACCCGAGTGTTTCTTCTATCTAAGCAGAATTGCACTTTCATTTAAAAATAAATTAAAATACCTGAGCTTAGCCTCAAATGGTATCAAAAAATAAAAAAAATAAATGAGGATCTAAGTATAACAAGAGAACAATTGGCTAAATTGGATAGCAAAAGTCCGCTAGCTTGAATGCTCTTAACAAATCGTTCAAATACATACTCCCACCAAAAAAACGGCTTAATATACCTATAAACTAAATTAAAAATGCATGAAAAACATATTAGCTCAAAGAAAAACTTACCTTATGTTGGTCTTAACAGAGAGCGGCTGGATTCAGCCATGTTAAATGAGTTATATAATGTTACATTCACTGTTGCCAGTAAAGGTCAATATAACCACCCAAATCAATGAAGCGAAATGCAAACACTTTTAAAACAATCTGATCGAATTACTCGAGTTAATCGATTAATCGTTGCAGCACTTATTACATTGAAGTTGTTACATTTATCATGATTAAAGTATCCAATGGCGCATTACAGTACAATTATCCATGAAATGTTAAGTCCACGACAGCATTTATCATTATCTGTTTCATACCGGGATCAGATTTTTGGAGTTTCGGTTATAGGTTAAAAAGTAATTATCTGACAACTCTACTTACAATTTGTGTGTGTGGAACTATCTGCAGTTGGGCATGGGCATTAAATTAATTAGGATACTGTTAAGCAAATGAGAGCCTGGAATTATTTGGAAAGTTAACATTTGTACACACATCAACAACAAATAGACATAAATTCACAGATACCAAGATGTCCCATAGCTCAACATACAGTAAATTAGTGTATGCTGTTGGACTTCTGACCCGCCGTGGCCTGTTTCAGGACCAGGTAGTGAAGGAGGACAGCATTGAGGCAGTAGGAAAGAAACTCCATGAGTATCACCTGCAGTACCAGGAGAAGAACCGCGAGTATGACCGACTTTATGAGGAGTATACCCGAACTTCTCAGGTAAACACACACACGCTGATCAGGACCTCCAGGACAGGACTTCCTGTTTTGTGGAGGTCTGGGTATAGATGCTGTTATGTCATCCGTAGGAAATCCAAATGAAACGCACGGCCATCGAGGCCTTCAACGAGACCATCAAGATCTTTGAGGAGCAGTGCCAGACGCAGGATCGCTTCAGCAAGGAGTACATCGAAAAGTTCCGCCGCGAGGGCAACGACAAGGAAATCCAGAGGTAGGCTCGTTTGTAGAAAGAAAAAAACTTCCACAGCCAACCATATTCATTCAATTCAAGTACATTCATAACAATGGGCGAAAAATAATTGTCCATTGTACCCCCATCCTTTGCATGTGTTCTTCAATATGATGCACTGCAAAAGTTTGTAAATAAATGGAAGCAAAAAAAGCACCTGTCTAATTTACTGGAAATGTAAACATTGATCTCATGTGCAGAGACGTAGCAAGGGTTCCAGGCAACAAGCAACATGGGGCCCTTCGAGCGCGTGCAAGTAAGGGGGACAGTTGGACTTGGAGCAATAGTATATTTAATAAAAGTATAATAACGCCTCAGTCTCATAGAGCGCTTTTTAGGACACTCAAAGTGCCCGGCTTCTACTACATTAGGACATAAAACTACAGTAACATAGTACACTCACCGCTGTCTTGCTTCCTTTTCTCCTCTTCCGCTTTTTTTTTTTCTTTTGTCGCTTCCAGACAGATAACTTCTCTTCATTTTGGATATATGCCAATTTAAAAAAAGCCAAATCGCCGCTCACTCTCACTCTGAGTCACATGAGGGGGGGGCGGTGGGTGTAGAGCAAGTGAAGGGGCCCCTTCAGGGAACTCAGACACAAGGCTTTCACTGGCACAGTAAAGCTGCGTGTGCTAAATCTGTTGGCCCTCTGGGGGGCCCCTGCTGGCTGGGGGCCCTAGGCAATTGCCTGGTTTGCCTAATGGGACGTGATGCCTCTGCTCATGTGTAACGTATGGACAAAGTTTGTCGCAGTCAGTGACATTTCCACGGTTAAAGCTTCGGCGTCAGTGTCCACATGATGGCGCCACAAACGCAGAATTCGCACTTCTTCCTTTTGGCCGCATTTTTAATGCTTAATAGGTTTATTTACCATAGCTGAATACCATCTCGCCAATATTTAGTCTCGGCAATGTTTTACAAAACAAAAAGGGTGTCAGTCAAATTATTTAGTCCCCACTTTAACCCTTATGTGTATCTCCAAGAAAGTCTTGCTCAATTACTGAAGACGTAAAGTCAATTATGAAAGTGTTCAGTGGTTTGCGGCTTCTTATCATCACCTCCCCTCGGTATCGTCCCACCAGGATTATGGAGAATTATGACAAGTTACGCTCTCGCATTAGTGAGATCGTAGACAGCAAGCGTCACTTGGAGGTGGACCTGAAGAAACAGGCTGCCGACTACCGGGAGATCGACAAGAAAATGAACAGCATCAAACCAGACCTCATCCAGCTGCGCAAGACCAGAGACCTATACCTCATGTACGTCACGCCGCCAAAGCTAACCGCTACAACACTGCTCCTTAATGGTGAACTAACATGCGCGTGTGTGTATGTGCATGCTCGCAGGTGGCTAACGCAGAAGGGGGTCAGGCAGAGGAAGCTTAACGAGTGGCTGGGACTGAAGAACGAGACTACCGAGGAGTAAGTCCGCTCACACGGGACGGAAACGCGGAGAAATCTCATTAGGCGCACACACCAACAAATCACATGGCACTTGTCCGGATGTCACATGCCTCACAAAGGATGTCTTTTCACTCTTATCTTTATCACAAGTTTCATCTCGAGTCTCTTAATTGCAATGTTCCTTACCTATTGGGGAAGTAGACGCCGCATCCTTTTTGACCGAATATTCCAGCCAGGAACATTTAAAGAGCAACTGAAGAGCTTTTCGGATTTCATTCTTGAGTGTTTTACTCAGTTGAATTGTATTAAATGCATAATTCGCTCTCTCAAAAAGTCACATAAAAAAAAAAATAATAATAATTGACCGCGTAGTTTTTGAGTTATGGCCATAGCAACACCATAGCAACGAGGGCCACGCCGCCCTGCCGACCGCTACCTGATGACGTAACTTCCAGGGAGCCTCGCCACCACTCTGAACACGGAAATATAGCACCACGCTATCCTCGTCATATATTGCAAACATTTTCTGGATTTTACTCGCGAGATTCGTCATGCCATCTGGATGTGTAGCGACGAATTGCTCACAGGAAGACTCGAGACTCTGAGTGGTCCAAAAAGGTGTGGACCGTTTTTGTAAGCATGCATACAGGTCCCCAATCGGCTCATTGTTTTCATCATTTCAGCGACGACAGCTTTGAAAACCTACAAAAATGTAACCTTTGTTTTACAAAGACGTAAGTAGAACATTACTGATTTTTTTTGATAAACGAGGGGGACTCCTACTGCCTTTTTGTTGAAGTGCGACATTTTGTTGTTGTTGCTGTTGGCCTGTCATAAGTAGATAGGTTGGTTTTATGTACAGTTGTGGTCAAAAGTTTACATACACTTGTGAAGAACATAATGTCATGGCTCTCTTGAGTTTCCAGTTATTTCTACAACTTTGATTTTTCTCCGATAGAGTGATTGGAACAGATACTTCTTTGTCACAAAAAACATTCATGAAGTTTGGTTCTTTTATGACTTTATTATGGGTTAACAGAAAAAGTGATCAAATCTGCTGGGTCAAAGATATACATACAGCAACACGAATTAGCAATTTCTTGTGAGTGATTATTGACTTCAACAATCATTGACTTGAACAAGTCAGGAAAGTCACTTGGAGCCATTTCAAAGCAGCTGCAGGTCCCAAGAGCAACAGTGCAAACAATTGTTTGTAAGTATAAAGTGCATGGCACTGTTTTGTCACTGCCACGATCAGGAAGAAAATGCAAGCTATCACCTGCTGCTGAGAGAAAATTGGTCAGGAGGGTGAAGATTCAACCGAGAATCACCAAAAAGCAGAACTGCCAAGAATTTTAGAAGCTGCTGGAACACAGGTGTCAGTGTCCACAGTCACACCTTAAGGCTCGACTGAAGTTTGCTGCTGATCACATGGACAAAGATAAGACGTTCTGGAGGAAAGTTCTGTGGTCAGACGGGAAAAAAATCGAGCTGTTTGGCCATAATGCCCAGCAATATGTTTGTAGGAGAAAAGGTGAGGCCTTTAACCCCAAGTACACCATGCCTACTGTCAAGCACGGTGGTGGTAGTATTATGCTGTGGGGCTGTTTTTCTGCCAATGGAACTGGTGCTTTACAGAGAGTAAATGGGATGATGAAGAAGGAGAATTACCTTCAAAAGTTCAAATTCTTCAAGATAACCTAACATCATCAGCCCGAAGATTGGGTCTTGGGCGCAGTTGGCTGTTCCAAAAGGACAATGACCCCAAACACACATCAAAAGGGGTAATGGAATGGCTAAATCAGGCTAGAACTAAGGTTTTCGAATGGCCTTCCCAAAGTCCCATTGAGAACTTGTGGACAATGCTGAACAAACAAGTCTATGTCAGAAAGCCATCAAATTTAACTGAACTGCACCAATTCTGTCAAGAGGAGTGGTCAAAGATTCAACCAGAAGCTTGCCAGAAGCTTGTGGATGGCTACCAAAAGTGCCTAATTGAAGTGAAAATGGCCAAGGGACATGTTACCAAATATTAGCGCTGCTGTATGTACAGTGCCTTGCAAAAGTATTCGGCCCCCTTGAACCTTGCAACCTTTCGCCACATTTCAGGCTTCAAACATAAAGATATAAAATTTTCATTTTTTGTCAAGAATCAACAACAAGTGGGACACAATCGTGAAGTGGAACAAAATTTATTGGATAATTTAAACTTTTTTAACAAATAAAAAACTGAAAAGTGGGGCGTGCAATATTATTCGGCCCCCTTGCGTTAATACTTTGTAGCGCCACCTTTTGCTCCAATTACAGCTGCAAGTCGCTTGGGGTATGTTTCTATCAGTTTTGCACATCGAGAGACTGACATTCTTGCCCATTCTTCCTTGCAAAACAGCTCGAGCTCAGTGAGGTTGGATGGAGAGTGTTTGTGAACAGCAGTCTTCAGCTCTTTCCACAGATTCTCGATTGGATTCAGGTCTGGACTTTGACTTGGCCATTCTAACACCTGGATATGTTTATTTTTTAACCATTCCATTGTAGATTTGGCTTTATGTTTTGGATCATTGTCCTGTTGGAAGATAAATCTCCGTCCAAGTCTCAGGTCTTGTGCAGATACCAACAGGTTTTCTTCCAGAATGTTCCTGTATTTGGCTGCATCCATCTTCCCGTCAGTTTTAACCATCTTCCCTGTCCCTGCTGAAGAAAAGTAGGCCCAAACCATGATGCTGCCACCACCATGTTTGACAGTGGGGATGGTGTGTTCAGGGTGATGAGCTGTGTTGCTTTTACGCCAAACATATCATTTGCCATTGTGGCCAAAAAGTTCAATTTTGGTTTCATCTGACCAGAGCACCTTCTTCCACATGTTTGGTGTGTCTCCCAGGTGGCTTGTGGCAAACTTTAAACGAGACTTTTTATGGATATCTTTGAGAAATGGCTTTCTTCTTGCCACTGTTCCATAAAGGCCAGATTTGTGCAGTGTACGAATGATTGTTGTCCTATGGACAGACTCTCCCACCTCAGCTGTAGATCTCTGCAGTTCATCCAGACTGATCACGGGCCTCTTGGCTGCTTCTCTGATCAGTTTTCTCCTTGTTTGAGAAGAAAGTTTGGAAGGACGGCCGGGTCTTGGTAGATTTGCAGTGGTCTGATGCTCCTTCCATTTCAATATGATGGCTTGCACAGTGCTCCTTGAGATGTTAAAAGCTTGGGAAATCTTTTTGTATCCAAATCCGGCTTTAAACTTCTCCACAACAGTATCTCGGACCTGCCTGGTGTGTTCCTTGGTTTTCATAATGCTCTCTGCACTTTAAACAGAACCCTGAGACTATCACAGAGCAGGTGCATTTATACGGAGACTTGATTACACACAGGTGGATTCTATTTATCATCATCGGTCATTTAGGACAACATTGGATCATTCAGAGATCCTCACTGAACTTCTGGAGTGAGTTTGCTGCACTGAATTTAAAGGGGCCAAATAATATTGCACGCCCCACTTTTCTGTTTTTTATTTGTTAAAAAAGTTTAAATTATCCAATAAATGTTGTTCCACTTGTTGTTGATTCTTGACAAAAAAAATTAATTTCATATCTTTATGTTTGAAGCCTGAAATGTGGCGAAAGGTTGCAAGATTCAAGGGGGCCGAATACTTTTGCAAGGCACTGTATATTTTTGATCCAGCAGATTTGATCACTTTTTTTCTGTTCACCCAAAATAAAGTCATAAAAGAACCAAACTTCATGAATGTTTTTTGTGACAAAGAAGTATCTGTTCCAATCACTCTATCAGAGAAAAATCAGAGTTGTAGAAATAACTGGAAACTCAAGAGAGCCATGACATTATGTTCTTCACAAGTGTATGTAAACTTTTGACCACAACTGTAAATTCAAATGTCCCCAGCACCAAATAGGTCCTTGGCTCATTGTCTTTTGGCCTGTCACAGGGTAAATATGAAGCCTATATATAAAACAATCCACCTGCCAGGCCCTAATGTACCAAATACATCTCAATAAAACAATGACTATTGTACTACTCTCCCGTTCGTGAAGTGTCGAGCTGTCAATTGGCGTCATGATGACATCTGTGTCAAGTAAATCGTCGTCATCTGACGCCTCAGGTTCAAACATGTAGGGATTAATTGTAGATCATCTTTCCTGGGAGCCTTTGCCAACGGTAGCGTCACGAAAGAGCGATCCTGAACGGTTACCTTTGGCGTAAATATCACTGATAGTTGTTGCTGCTATGCTAGCTGTGGATACCAGTCTTCTCTTGCGTCGGGGAATTTACGTCACACTTCCGGGTTTGGGAAGGGACATTTAACGGAGTGCAAAAAAACTAAAAAAAAATTTAAAAAAACGCAAATTATCCTTGCAATTACGTGTTGATAATGTCATGGTTGTTTTGACGAACTCGTCCAAAGTTTATATTTGTAAAATTACACCAAAATCCGGAAAGCTCTTCAGTTGCCCTTTAAAATAATATGTTGAAAATGAGCGTTTTTTTTTTGTTTTTTTTCTTCCCCCCATCATTTTATAGGGTTAATGTCTTTAGTGGAGCAAACTGACACTCCGCTTACCATTTTGGCGGTGCTCTCTTCTGGCATTTCATGGTCCAAATCTTCAATCCTTGGTTCTCGCTCAGTAGTGCGCATTTGAAAGCTTAGGTTTGAAAAAATTCCGTATCTTGCGTCTTCAGTCCTCTGGTGTCTTTTTTTTTTTTTTTTTTGCTAAGCAAAGCAAAAGACAGTCTCTAAGGTGCTCATCACATGATCTTCTTGAAAAAGTTTTTTTGTTCATTTCATTCATTTTTGTTGTTGGTTTTATTGCTTTTCAACTTTTATAGACAACATTTTACCAGCAATGTCTTAATTTTAAATTAATATATTGGGAAGTCAATTATATGCAATGACATGTTCGGCCACCAGGCCCCCCCCCCCTTTAATCTCTGTGTATGCACAGAGCAGCATGGTATCCACAATAAAGTCACATGACTTGTCCTGTCTCATTGAGGGTAGTTTGATGGGATAAACCTGATGAGGACATTGGACTTGATTTGTTGACTAACTGTACCTATGCTGTTCCTTAGCGAGTACAGCATGGTAGAGGACGATGAGGACCTCCCCCACCACGACGAACGTCTGTGGCGTTTGGGCAACATCAACCGCAGTCAAGCAGAGACGCTGCTGAGAGGGAAGAAGGACGGAACCTTCCTGGTCCGAGACAGCAGCAAGCCGGGATGCTACGCCTGCTCTGTCATGTATGTTTTAATCTTTTCACGCACAAATTGGCACTTTTTTAAAAACACATTTAACTATGAGTTTTGAATGTTTTCATTTACTATTGACGGATGAGTATTGGGTTCTATTGTGTGCAGGGTGGAGGGCGAGGTCAAGCACTGCGTCATCAACAAAACCAGTACGGGCTTTGGCTTCGCCGAGCCGTACAACCTGTACGCGTCGCTGAAGGAGCTGGTGCTGCACTACCAGCACACGTCGCTGGTGCAACACAACGACTCGTTAAACGTCACGCTGGCCTTTCCCGTCTACAGCCAGCAGAGGCGCTGAACGTTCCGGCGCAGGCCGCTCGCCCCATCGTGCTTAAATCGGAGCGATTCGTTTGTTACTCCCTGGAATTTTCCTGTCGTTCCCTAGCTAATGATTGGGTTGCTGTCTCATTCCCTACTAATCACTAGATGAGGATTTTTATATAAGAATTCCTAAATAGTGATTACGGAATCTTCACTTCTCATGGTTGGTTTACAGCTCTTGGTGTGGAAAGCTGTGAAATAACTCAGGAGCCCAACCCCCCCCCAACTCACGGCTGACTTTCAAAATAAAAGGTACTGAAGTGGCAATGCTACACTGTGATATGCGGACCGCGTCATTCCAAAGACTTTCCTCCAGGACTCAGGTGCTTCGGCCACTTCTTTTTCCGCTCCGGTCGGGCGGGGGAACGAAAAAGCCCTAAACATTTCAACATAACCTCAGTATTTTTCTTCAAGCTCTTGTTATGAAACGATGCAAAACACTTTAAAGTTCATTCAGGATCAATAAAGACATTTTGTTCCTTAACCCTTTTATGCACGAATGACCATTTTGTTTGTTTTTCTAGGACAATGTTTCTGAAACGCACAGCCCGCGGGATAATATTTTGTGGCCCCCGTTTGACATCCCATTCTAGAATTAGTTATGCCCAGAAGGATAGTGGTACCTCTACATACGAAGTTAATTCATTCGAGCAGGATTTTCCCTTAAGAATACATTATAATTCCATTAACTCGTTCCACAGCCTGAAAACCTACACTAAATCCTTAATAAATACTGCTGGTACTATTAAAAAATGGCAATTACACATAGCAAAATGAAGAAGAAAAAAAAAAAAGTTACAATGCTCAAATAGGTCGAAATCCAGCGTAGGGCTACTGCACCTTAAAACATGTTTTGTTTTCTCCTTGAGATAACTTGTTGTGATTTGGTCTAAACAAATAAAAGTTGATTTGATTTTGACTTTGAACACATCCATAACTGAACAGTATGGACATGCAGGTGACAATGTTTTTTTTTTAGGTAACCTATTGTGGTTCCTCGGTTTTATTATTATTATAGGTATTCTTTGTTCTTCATCCCCTTTGAGCTCAATTTGACCCTCTTAGAATGCTTCAAAATGCACCAAAATCGGCAGGCAGGTCAAGACAGGTGCAATTTTTGATCCCGTGTAAAGACAAATTCCAAATACACTATGTAGCGCCCCCTAGCAGTCATTCTTTGTCCCGCCGACGCTTTGACCCCTACTTTCACCCCCTCAGAATGCTTCAAAACTCAACGATTAATCAATTAACTCGAATATTCGATTAGAAAAAACTATTCGAATTAAAATGTTGTTGCTCCGAGTATTTGTTTAATTAAAGTGGCGTTGTAATGGTTTATTTTGAAAGTGTTTGCATTTAGTCTTATTGATTAGGGTGGATACACTGCCCTCTGGTCTGCCTCTATTCACATAGCTGAATCCAACTGCTCCCTGCTAAGACCAACTCAAGTTTTTGTTTCAGCTAATGCTTTTTAATGCATTCGTAATTTAGTTTATACTGTAGGTATATTTAGCTGTTTTTTGTGGGAATATGTGTCTGAATCATTTGTTAAAAGCATTGGTAAAACTAAGCTAGCAGACTTTTTCAATGTCAGTTAGCCAATTGTTCTTTTGCTGTACATTGATCCTCATTTATTTACTTTTTTATACTGTTTGAGGCTGAGCTCAGGTATTTTTTCATTTTCCTTACCCGATTACTCGATTATTCGAACTAACTAGTCCATCAATTAATCGACTACTAAAATATTCGATAGCTGCAGCCCTACTCAACAGCCAGGTGAACACTGGTGAAAACTTTGATAAAGTGTAAAAAAATAATAATAAAAATAAAAATATGCGTAAATGTGTGTAGCGCCCCCTAGGAACAAAACCAACATTTCATTTAAAACTTTTTTTTTTTTTTTTTTTAAAGGTGAAAGAGGAGGTAACAACGCAAAGGTTAAAACTTAGAACACATCAGTACTATATGAATGGGATACCATACGCGGTGCCCAGACTGCCATTAGTACTACATCCAGTTTTCTTTGGGTGGGCAGAGCGTGTCCACTCTATCATTTCCATGGTAAGCATCACATTTTTTTCCCACCACCTGCACTAACCTTCTTGGAACCAATGTTGATTTCTCTCACAAAATCCGCCGTGTGTCCGTCTTGCGGAAAATTGAGGCGCTGTCACAAATCGTCTTTCGAGCGTGTTGTCGGATGTAGAAACAAATAGCGAGTCAAATTTTACGTCGGATATCGAAAAGATCATGTCTCGACGCGATCGTATGTCGAGGTACCACTGTATTTTGCGATGGGCAATAAAAAAAAGTTTTAAATGCATTTTAAATGTTAATGATAGGACAAATATTTATAACGTAATAAAACACACATTTAAAAATCCATGACTTCTAAATCAATCAAAATGGTGTCAAAACTTCTATGAAAAAAAAGACTCAATGAAAAATACTCATCTAATCAATTAGCAAATTTGCAATGAATTCATCGTAATGTGTCAAATAGCAATGTTTGTCCTAATGATATATATTTTTCAAATTTAAAAAGATTTTAGTGGATGCCTGAACCTAATGATATACTCTAAATATTGCAATTCTTAGCATTTCAATACAAAACAGAAATAACAAAACTAGAACAGATCTGAAGTTAATGTGCTATTTTTAAGACATTTGAATGGTCAAAAAAGGGACCAAACAAAATAGCATAAAGTATGCATTTCTCCCGTAAATAGTCATACAATATATGAGGCCTTAAACTCCTAAGTCATCGTAGCACAAATAGTTTTGCATGTTAGGTGGCCCCCAACTGATTTTTCACCACCAACCAGATTTGACGTGAATACCTATTTTGATTAACCTTTTTCACAAGCTGACTCATAGTTTCTCAGGTGAATAATGTTAAAAAAAAAAAAGCCACATTTCCATGTATGTTTTTCAGATGAAACTTGCTTATTTGATCAGTTTTCTCTATTTCGACAGGCTTTAGCCCAGAAGATGTGTTAAATCAATCTAGCGGAAAATTTTGCACTGACAAAGGTTCTCCCGCTGTCATTTTTGAAATCCTTCAATCTGTTCTAATTCACTGAAATTAACCAAATTCCATCCCTAATTAATTTCTAATCCGTGTGCTGTTTTCTTGGCACTTGGCAATTTCTTTTCCATCTGCTTCCTGTTTGACCTTTTTCTCCCCCATCTACTTTTCATGCAATCTTTCCTGTTTCAATGAATTTTTATACACTTCGACATTAAAAAAAAAAAAAAAAAACTATACAGTGGTACCTCAAGATATAAATTCGCTCAGGAGTGGCTTTCGTATCATTTTTCCCCGCGTTTTACATGTAAATCAGCTAATTTGTTCCTAGCTCTATTAAAAACATTACATTTTGTCATGTCCGTTGATTGCCTGTATTTGTAATGCTTTGCCGCCCTCTTGTGGCGCTTATGTGTAACTAGTTTGTTAGGCTCATTCTACAGATGTTATCACATGACTACTCAAGCTCATAGCAAACACAGTGCTAAAATGTGAGCTAACTTTAGCAGCCATTGCTATTGTTTGTGACTTGATAAAACATCGCTTATATTCATATGCAGGGGCGTTGTGTAGCATATTGTGGCGTGTACTGTATATTTCGTTTGTTTACATTTAGTCAAATGTAGCTGTGGTGCATTACCCAGTGGGCCATGGGACGTTATATACTGGTCCTTCTAAAAAAAAATTAGCATATTGTGATAAAATTCATTATTTTCTGTAATGTACTGATAAACAGACTTTTATATTTTAGATTCATTACACACAACTGAAATAGTTCAAGCCTTTTATTGTTTTAATATTGATGATTTTAGCAAAAAAGTCAAGAAAAAAAAAAAATCCCTATCTCAAAAAGCTAATAACCTAATCATCTGAATCAACGAATTAACTCAAAACCCCTGCAAATGATTCCTGTGGCTTTTAAAAACTCCCAGCCTGGTTCATTACTCAAAACCACAATCATGGGCAAGACTGCCGACCTGACTGCGGTCCAGAAGGCCATCATTGACACCCTCAAGCAAGAGGCTAAGACACAGAAAGAAATTTATGAGCGAATAGGCTGTTCTCAGAGTGCTGTATCAAGGCACCTCAGTGGGAAGAAAAAAGTGTGGCAGGAAACGCTGCACAACCAGAAGAGGGGACTGCACCCTGAGAAAGTAAACCCGGAGAAGGGCCAATTCCAGACCTTGGGGGGCCTGCAGAAACAGTGGACTCAGTCTGGAGTAGAAACATCCAGAGCCACCATGCACAGGCGTGTGCTGGAAATGGGCTACAGGTGCCGCATTCCCCAGGTCAAGCCACTTTTGAACATGAAACAGCAGCAGAAGCGCCTGACCTGTGCCACAGAGAAGCAACACTGGACTGCTGCTCAGTGGTCTAAAGTACTTTTTTTTTAGATGAAAGCAAATTTTGCATGTCATCCGGAAATCAAGGTGCCAGAGTTTGGAGGAAGACTGGGGAGAAGGAAATGTCAAAATGCCTGAAGTCCAGTGTCAAGTACCCACAGTCAGTGATGGTCTGGGGTGCCGCGTCAGCTGCTAGTGTTGGTCTACTGTGTTGAGATTTTGGAGCACTCCATGCTTCCATCTGCTGAAAAGCTTTATGGAGATGAAGATTTCATTTTTCAGTACCTGCTCACAGTAACAAAACCATTGGTAAATGGTTTACTGACCATGGCATTACTGTGCTCAATTGGCCTGCCAACTCTCCTGACCTGAACCCCATAAAGAATCTGTGGGATATTGTAAAGAGGAAGTTGAGGGACACCAGACCCAACACTGTGGATGAGCTATCGAAGCGTCCTGGGCCTCCATAACACCTCAGCAGTGCCACAGGCTGATTGCCTCCATGCCACGCCGCATTGAAGCAGTCATTTGTGCAAAAGGATTCCCGACCAAGTATTGAGTGCATAGCTAATATTAATTAATTGAAGGTTGACTTTTTTTTGTATTAAAAAACTTTTTAGTATTTTTAGATAGGGATTTTTAATTTTTCTTGACTTTTTTTGCCAAAATCATCAATATTAAAACAATAAAAGGCTTGAACTACTTCAGTTGTGCGTAATGAATCTAAAATATATGAAAGTCTAATGTTTATCAGTACATTACAGAAAATAATGAACTATCACAATATGCTAATTTTTTGAGAAGGACTGGTACAAGGAAGCCAACAAAACTTAAGCGTTAGAGCTAGATGTATTGCACCTCAATAATCAGACATTACAGTAGCTTTTTGCATTCCTGATAGCAGGAATAATCACAATATGTATTATCTTTCACATGAATAATTTTTTGTAACATGTCGCATAAACAGCTTCGAAAAACTTGGTAAAATGATTTTTCTTTCGTTTCTCCAGGTACCACTGTACTAGTATAGTCAGAAAAACTGTTTTATGAACTTCTTCCCTTAATTTATTGTTGTGCCGCTTCATTTTTGTACCATCGATGACAAGAAGACGCACATAAAGACTCAAGCAAATGTTTTTTTCTTCCAAAACACCCAACTTTTAGTCCCCAACAACAACAACAAAAAAGGCACAAAAACAAACATGCAAGAACAGATATGGCACGTTCACCCACAACACGCATGTTTAAGTGGCGGTTACTATGGTAACATGAACTAGCGCATAAATTCCCTGCAACTAAACGTCTACGCCGGTCCATGACTTTCTCAAGGGTGCAAAAGTTCTTCATCTTGTTTGAAAACATTGTTCTCAAGTGTCCAACAGCAATAGGATTGGATTGATGAAGCAAATGTCGAGGTCCAAGAACATATTCTAAATGGATCGTCAACACGACGCCATTTTGTGTGTGTGTGTGTGTGTGTGTGTGATAGGGTTGACAGAGCTCAGAATGCCATTTTTAGCAGTAAAACTACTAGATTGTTTAAGTTTTAACAGGTAGCAAAATGAACATCTGCACTTGAATGGAATCCAGTAGATGATTCTAGAAGCCCAATCACCAGATGAAATGTTCATCCAAAATGTCTAACGGCAAACTGAACCCGACACCGGAGCGCATTTTCTAGCTAGCGCTTGGAACATGCTTCTAGAATTTGCCACACAACACAGCTGACATGGAAAAACACTTGTCAAAACCTCAAATGATTGTTAAAACACAACAAAAGCAAAACAAACGTCCTAGAAAGATGTTCACAAACGAAGCCGAAGCGCATGTTCCCGGACCGCGTATCACCAACCGTTTGGTTCCGTCTGAGCTCAGAACTTAAATGTTAAATGATTGTTAGAGCGCCACAAAAACGCCTACTGATGCAGTCTCGCTTTTTTTTTTTTTTTTGACAATCCGGAACGCTACGAGGTTGCAGAGTCGAGCGGAGGTCGCGAGACGTTTTGCCGGTTGACCAATGAGCTCGCCGATGCGAGAGAAACGGTTCAACATCTGCAGTTTGCCCGCTCTTAATGAGTCGCCGCAAATTTGGTGCGTGGCTCGAACCATCAATGTCCAGAGAGGTCCGATCGAGCTTCACCGACGACTTCCGGTGCGCGGTCCGAATGGGCGGGGCTACGGTGGCTGGGGTGTTCCGAAAAGAACAAGTTTGTCCGGGGCGAACGGCGGCCTTAAGAGGTCTTGACCAGGTCGTAGACGTAGATGTGGAAGTCGTCGTCGAACTTGATGAAGTAAACCGAGGGCTTGGCCTCCACCTGATGGATCACCATCCCCGAGCGCTTGCCTCCGTCCTCTTTGGCGTACTCCACCTGCTTGCCCACTAAGCTGTCCACCACCTCTCCCGGCTCGCGATCTGACGATGCGCTCTCGCCTGTGGCCGGGAACCAGCAAAAAGAGATACAAAGTAATATTGAGTTTAAAAAAATGGTCAGTACTTAAAAGGGGTAATTCAGTTATATGCGGAAATTCGGGTTATGTCGCCGGCGTAGAAACGGAACTTGTTCGAACCGTAACACTTTGATTTTACATTACTTGATGTAAGATATGCTTGATTGTATGACCATTATACTCTGCAGGTTATACAAGTTTGCTCTAAGAATACAGTTTTAGCCCATAATCATGTGCTTACATTTTTTTATTACCGGCAATTGCTCGCATTCTGCTGATAAATAGATACACACACATACAGTATGTTGATTCATCACACAACGTCTCAGTACTTTTTCACCTAGCTACTTCAAGTGCAAATGTGTGTTCAAAACAAAGTTATCTTGCTCGCTCAAGAGTGTGACTGTTAATTTAATCAAGAGTGTGACTGTTAAATCAATGACAAGAATAAGGAACTTTGCCCGATTGAAAATGCCACGTTGGACAACAGTGTTGTAACTATATTCCGCCCAGAAACAAGCCCTCAATAAAAGTCAGCAGCGCGGGGAGTCCGGGGAGAGACCTCGGTGAGATTCCGATTTGGCACGTTGCGCTCTCCGACTCTACCCAAAACTGCAGTCTGGTAAAAGTCTACTCTCTGACTCCTGCCTCCTTGTGTCCTGCCTTTGTCACCTCGCTCTGGGTCAACAGCTAAATTGAAGAAGGTGTTTTAGACCCAACACTTGATAATCTAATAATCAGCATTAATGGCTTGATCACACTTGATTATGAATCTATTCGCATCATTCGACAGCGAATCACATGCTTGCATTCTGAAGACCTTGGGGAAGTGAACTAAGACCTACTTCGTTTCTCATCACAGTCTTGCTTAAAATATATGTAAACAGGCTTGGTCATTTAACGAATATGTCTGGGTTTCTCTATATTAAACTCAGACTTCACTATCAGTTGACGGGGAAACGCGGCGCGGGGCCACTCCATGGGGGCCTATTTTTAAAAACTTAAAATTCAAAAATTTTCCAAACCAAAGCTGCCTTTAACCTAAAACCAAAACAGGCACCTCCCTTAGGCATATACAAGTCTCTATGAGCAGCGGCATCAAAAAATTCAAAGTCGTTCCCTAATAAAATCCTGATTCATTATTTTTTACATAAGTATACCAAAACTTAAAATGGCTATAAAATTCTCAGATTTTACGTTAGATGCACAAAAATCACCAAATGCAAAGATAATCACTAGAGGTGTGAAGCTTGGGGCACCTAACGATTCGATTACAAATCGATTATTGATGCACCCCCCCAGCTTTTAGCTGCTTTTAATGTTTCGTATATTAGTTACAAAAACTGTACAAAAATCCTCTCGGGCTTAAATAAACTATTA
This sequence comes from Corythoichthys intestinalis, assembly GCF_030265065.1. Lineage (NCBI taxonomy): Eukaryota > Metazoa > Chordata > Actinopteri > Syngnathiformes > Syngnathidae > Corythoichthys > Corythoichthys intestinalis. Next base: position 29,654,616 of record NC_080397.1, read on the forward strand.
TTTCAGTATCAAGTGAACAGTTGAAAACAGTAAATGAAATACTCAAGTCCCCGTTCGTTATCAGCAGCCTTAAACTAATTTAAATTAATTTAATGTTGTGAATCAACCGTTTAAGTTGTTAAATTCGTTCCCGTTATTCCATGATTTCCCTTTTGTCTACTTTCGACATGTGAAAGTTTTTTTTAAAACTTTCATCATTTAAAGATAGATTCAAGTCAAGGTTTTGCCGATTTAGGAGTATTTTAGGTAAAAAATCAATTAGGTTTGTTACAACAGCCTTCCTGAGAAGTCTACTGCTTTAAAATGGCGTCTGTTTAATAATGCCTGTGAGCCTGTCATTTCACATATAGTTTTTTTATACATGTGCTAACGCCGCCGAGTCTGTCATTTCGCATCTAGTTCTATATATATATATATATATATATATATATATATATATATGTGATATCCAGTGTTGGTGGGAGTAACGCTGTTATAAATAACGCCGTTACGTAACGGCGTTATTTTTTCAGTAACGGGGTAATCTAACTAATTACTTTTTCCGCCGTTACAACGCCGTTACCATTACTGACGGTCAAAAGCGGTGCGTTACTTACTCTGAATAAATTGAAGAAACTACCAGCCGTGTCGAGTCGACTCTCTGCTCTGTTGATTTGTCATTCAAGACTTGGGGTGCGTTCAGGTTCGAGAACAGCGCACGTACTTCTGACTCCAAGCTGTTTGGCCCTGCTCATTCAATTAGACAATGCTTTCCAAAGTTTGGTAACGTTTCTGTGTTTGCTACACCTGATGCTAGCCACGTTCCCATCTCCCACTGTCAGCCAGCAATAATTCTGCTTCCATCTTGAGGACGGCAGACACTTTGAAGGTGAAGTGAATTGTTGGGAAACGAGCCTACCTGAATGCCCCTCGAGAGATGCGATGGAAGTGATTGTGATTGGCTGAGGGTTAGAGTCATGTGTCGTGATAAGCCAATCAGATTTCACAAGCAAACCGGAACAGCGGGTGCGGCAAACACACACACACGCAAAACAGATGCACAGGGTCGGGATGGCAGAGCATTCAGAAGAAAAATTGTCCTCTAAGAGGTGGAGATATAGACACTATTTCAAGTTTGTCGAAATTAAAGGAAAGAACCTGCATGTAATGTGTAATTTATGTCCCGGGGCAAAGCTTTTGTCAACATCTGTGGTAAGCAATTCAAATCTGCTGAAGCACCTAACAAGTTAACTACCTGTCTGTTCTTCTCTACTCCACTGACTCGAATACTGCTCAGAAAATTTCAAATTCTTTGACATACAACAAGTTCTTTTTAAAGTAACGGAAATAGTTACTTTCCCTGGTAACTAGTTACTTTTACTATAGAGTAATTCAGTTACTAACTCAGTTACTTTTTGGAAGAAGTAGTGAGTAATGTAACTAATTACTTTTTTAAAGTAACGTGCCCAAAACTGGTGATATCTACCGTAAGATTATGTGGGCGTAGTTTGTAGCGGCTGTCAGCCGCAGTCAGGTATTATTGTTTTTTTATCTAGCGGCATGAGTTGAGCATGATGTTTACACTCGGTGGGTTATTTCAATAATGGGAATTTGGATGTTTGTGGATCGTTTTCGAATCTTCCATGGCCGAATCACGAATAATCTAAGAATCGGAAATATCGCACAACTTTGATTATCACCTATATTTTCAGGATCAATAGCAATATTTAACATATATGTTTTTGCCCGAAACAGCTACTTTTTTTTTTTTTAAAGAGCAATTTTGTCATTAGTTTTCTACATTGTAGTACGGACACAAAATCCAACATGGCGGCCATCACAAAACAAAGAGCTTTTTAAGTTGAAAATTATTGCAAATAAATGCGTAAATCCCGGAATTTCTATAGATATGAACGTAAAACAGTCTCGATTCTTGATTAAAAGCAAAAAACCGGGCAGTTATCGTTCATTTTACGTAAATATTTCAAGCTAAATTCATGCAAATTTTTTCCATTCATTTTTTCACGTTTCAAAGTGCATGCATGGTGCCATTTTATGTATTAATTACCTTGAATACTCGACCAAATCACTCGTGACACTCGTGCCTTCTTGTATGCACTAAAACTTTTGTCTTGTTTCCACCTAAATCCGGTGTTAAAACGCAGCATGTTTTGAGTTTATCACAGTGAAAGCTGCCATGACGCTCTGCCTGGCCCAGAACCCGACGGGAAGCCATGGCGCAATGTCTGTAGGAGCTTTCTCGTCAAGTGATAGTGCAGTATACAACAAAATTTAACTGAAACACAAAAACATATAAATCACTAAAGACAGTAGCACAATAGGGTCAAGGGTCACGACTCGAGATGCAGAAGTGTGAAGAAAGAGGAACTGGGACGACGCAACAGCACAACAGCAGACATTACCTCATTGGCATCTTGTGACAGGATGCTAAATAACTACGCCTTTGGAGAATATAGGTTGCAGACGGCTGAGGGACAATGATATTTCCTCTATCTTGTAATTGATCAGGTAAAGGGAACGATAAGCCAGAATTTTCTGTATATGCATTTGCAATATCTCTGGAATCAGTAAGTCGGAGCTAATTACTACATGAGTCTTTAACTGAGTGTTTTCAATTACTTTCTGTTCAGGGGAATTAATGAACAGGCAGAACAGGTAAAGAATCGTCGTCTCCCTGGACCTCTACTGAGGTCCTGTGGACTTTAAAGGTCTAAATTCTAACAAACCTCAAAGGCTAGATTCATACTGCAGGTTTTAATGCACGAATATGATTTTTTCGTGTTTTTCCGATCCGAGTGAGGCATTAACTTGACGGTCTGAAAGGGAAAAGTCGCATTAAAGTGGACCATTTAAAATCCACTCTAGGTCACTCTCGTATGTGGTTAAAATCCAATCTGGACCACATTTTTCTAGAATGTGGCTGTGGTCTGAACTGTCAAGTCCTCCAAATCGGAAATCATGCAGCAATTACGTCAGCAAAGAGCGAGAGAGACATGTATCGATGTATGAATCGATTCTTGGTGGGAGCATATCGATAACCTTACAGGCTACAAAGTACCGCGATATTTCACCTTTTCAATATGTTGTCACATCCCTACTTTGCACTGGGCACTGTTGTTATTTTCTCCAGGGGCCAACCACCTCTTACATCTTCTAGTCATTCTTGATTAAATACACACTTCCTCATCTCTGCATATTCTCGCTCATTTCTGCAACCACGAATAACCAGTAAATGGCGTCATGGCGACAACTCAATTATATTAATATTCTAAACTCTCATACTTAGTGCATGCACCCTTAGACGTTTTACGGCAAACTAGCGATTTCCCTGGTATTGAACGCATCGTCTGGTAAATTAATACTTACTGAAATTTTCCATTAAATTGAAGACCTTGATTATCCAGATTTTAAATTTAAGACATTTTAAGACTTTTTAAGTAGCCGCGTGAACCCTGCACTACGACGGAGAACTTAAACTCATGCATTTAATCTATCACCTATGTCGATATTGAAATTTGCCACATTGCATTCAGTTTCTATTAGCATTTTCCCCCCCAATTGTTTTGGAATCTGCTTTTCACCTAATAAAATACAAGTGTAAAAACGTAACATTTGTCATACTCATTTTGGAATTTGTTATGACTTGGTCAATTCACCAGATTTAGTAAAATAAATACATTGTGCTGAAGTTATAGTCATTTATTACAACTGTGTTATGACGCAATTTATTCGTCAACTCACTTGCATCGGGCATGATGCGCAGGTCTCCCTCTTTGTAGTCATCTAGCAGCTGGTACATGTAGAGTACCGGGTCCTTCTCGTAGGTGATGAAGAACCAGGATGTCATGACGGGCGCGCGAGCCAGTACCATCCCCCGCCACTCCTCCTTGGGCCCGTCCTCAGTCTCAAACATGTGCTCCACCGCCTTGCCAATCATGGCGTTCGCCAGCAGCACGTCCGTCACGCGAGCCGGAGCTAAACTCAAACATAACAACAATTGCAAGGATACTTGCATTTAACTGGCTAAAATGGATCAAAAGCAGCCACTTCCTGGACATCTTGGCTTTTATTTATCTTTAGCTCATTAAGATCATTAACCCTTGCATGCACAAATTATGATTTAAAAAAAAAAAAAAAAAAAAAACTAATTGAAGTCCTTGGCCGCACTGACCATCCCGTCAAAATGGATTACACATCTAGTATAGCCAATGGCATGCAATGAGTTTAGTACCATGAAAAAAATAAATCGACTTTAGAATGTTACTTGCTGCCGTAACATTTACTACTAACACTGACTGTTGTTTGGTTTGGCGGGCTTCGACTTTAGACGATATACGACTTTCTGAAGACTAGGGCTGTAGCTATCGATTATTTTAGTAGTCGATTAATCGATGAACTTGTTAGTTCGAATAATCGAGTAATCGGATAAGGAACATGAAAAAACAAATACCTGAGCTGAGCCTCAAACAGTGTTAAAAAAAAGAAAAAAAAAAAAAGATCTATGTACAACAAAAGAACAGTTGGCTAACACACATAGCAAAAGTCCGCTAGCTTAAATGCTATAAAATGCTAATGTTTTTTTTTTTTTTTTTACAATGCTCTAAACAAATTGTTCACACACATATTTCCCCCCCCAAAAAAACGGCAAAATATGCCTATAAATTATGAATGCATAAAAAACATTAGCTCAAACCCAAACTTAGCTTACGTTGGTCTTAACAGGGAGCAGTTGGATTCAGCCATGTGAAATCAGGCAGACCAGAGGGCAGTACATCCACCCTAATCAATAAAACTAAATGCAAACACTTTCAAAATAAACCTTTACAACATCACTTTAATTAAACGAATACTCGAAGCAGTAAAATTTAATTTGAATATTTTTTTTCTAATCGAATACTCGAGTGAATCCATTAATCGTTGCAGCACTACTGAAACAAAAGTGCTTTTGGTGATGGGTATAGTTCGAGAACGACAAAAAGTTTGGTGTGAACTAATGATGTTCCATATGACGATGCATATCATTAAAACAATATATCATATCGTCATGAAGCTCTCATATAACCAATATCGTGATCTTTTTTGGCCAGAAAGTAAATGTACTAGCCTGCAGCTCTTGTGCACTTACTGGTCAGTTTACCACATCAGCTCTGCTTAACTCATTCACTCCCAGCAATTTTCACCAGAGCAACCCCCTTCGCTCCCGGCCGTTTTACTGGATTTTGACTGATTTTGCAAGGCCCGCAGAAAATTCTGTTCTTTTGCTATATAAACATGAAACCCACCAAAAGAAAGATAGGACTCTCTTCTTTCAGCAGGAAAAAAAGTTAGTATATATCTTTTTTCATTCTTTAGAAATCAGCATTAGAAAATAGCTTAGTTTGAGCAATCTTCCAATTTCTGATGAAAAAACTGAGAAACTGAGCTTTTTGTAAAAGCATACATTTCAAAAATAACTTTGACTTTAACACATTTTTTGCTTTTGTGACATCTCAAACATCTGAATAATGTTTTCCTTCTACAAAATAACAAACAACAAGACAAATAGAGCTTTTGATAGCAAAGTAACAATTTATTTACACATAACTAAACTATTGAACTGAGAGATGACGCCGTTGTGGCCGCAGCTGCGGGGTAAATTTTTCCCTCATCACCGCCTGTCTCATCAAGATAGATTTTTTTTATCTTTCTTTCGTAGTGACCACTCCCTCATAACAGAATTCACCTAGGGAACTTTTGTGAGGCATGTGCCTTGTGTTTTATATCGTTCTCCACATTTTCCTCACGCTTTTTACTTCTTCCAACTTCCGTTTCTTGACTATTTCTCTTCATTCACATCCTTTCATGGTCGGATATGAGTTCTTACCAAATGCACTACCGCCCTCCAGTGGCCAGTTTTATTGCTTTAAAATGGATTTTGAGCGTTGTGCTTTGGAGCAAAGTTGCAACAGAACCTAGAGATGTCTGTTGAGAAAAAAAAATGTAAAAGATGTATAAATACGTTTTTGGGACACTGAAACAATTAAAAATAGAATATATTTATACGTTTTTGGGAGCAAATGAGTTAAAGAGACCTCTAGAGTCTAGATGCCTCCAAACAACCATTCTTGGTAGAGAAGAAATGTTTCATCTACATGAGTCAGTGGTGTATCTGTACCGTGTATGATCCAAGCAGACCTAAATCATTGCCACCGATCAAATTGTACTTACATTGTGTTTGCAAATGCATAATGCTTAAATAATAGTAAATTATTAAATCTAATGTCATTCAAACTGAAGGTTTTAAAACGAAACTAACACCAACAAACCAAATAGCATCATGAAACAACTGGAACAGTAACCGAAGAAATAATGATCTCAGAACATGAAATTTGAATGTTAAATTTCACAATATTATTGACATACTTTGGTTCGCAGCCAATTGGGCTTTATGTTGGTTAATTTACTGTATGGCGCCATTAACTGGTTTTGAAGGCAAAGAGGTCAACAGTGTTTACAATTCTATGGCAATTTGTTTAAGCCAAGGCAATAACATAAATGTGTAAGTGTTACTATATGAATAAAATGCACCAAGCACTATAAGGACCAGTTTTTATTATTTATGATTTAGGAATAATAGCTTTCCGAAAGTGTTTGGCTTTAAAGGGAACCTCAGACTTAAAGACTTGTAGGCTCTAACAAGCCACAATTGTTCTCTTTTACTAAAATATGTTATTAGAAACACATAAAATGTTGCCAATGATTTAAAAATCTGTAATATTTAGTACATGTTTTGACCTACGGTGGGCGCCATGTTTTATGCTCGCAATGGACGCACGGGCTGTTGATGTAGTTTGTCATTGTCACTAGACCAGTGCCTTTCAATTACAGTGATACCTCAGCTCACGAACATAATTGGTTCCCAGAAAGTGTGCGTGAGGCGAAAAGTTCGTCTTCCGAACATTTATTTCCCATAAGAAACCATTAAAATGAGAATAATCCGTTCCCAGGTCCCCATAAAACATAATTTTCTACTAAATAAGCCTTAAAACTACACAAAAATATACCTTATTTTATGTATAATAAGTGTGCTATTGTATTATAATTAAAGAAATAAACTGTACTGTATAATAAAGTTGTTTTATTTACCTTTGCGATGGTATGGGAGTGGGAGGAGTGGGAGGAGGAGGGAGGGAGTTACTGTTTGGAAGGAGAGTGTTACCGGCAAAGTGCGCAGTTAGCGTAGACTCCACTGCTGTGCCCCCCGCATGCTTTTGGTTGTTAATAAAAGTGCCCACAAAAAGCCATCCGACACCTCTGGGTGTTTGTATGCAAGCCGCCATCGGGCGCACCGAAGACAACCGACGACAACGAGCCAACGTGACTCGCCGGTCCACTTCTCACGACGGTGGGAAGCTGAAAGCACCGCCAATTACCAGTCGAGGGCGAATTGGTAACACGAGTCACCTTCCATAAGGACTGTATGTAACTCTTTTTCGGTCCCATAATAGCAAAAGTACACTCAATATGGTCCAAAATGTCTATCAAACACAAACCACGTCCGCACTCAACGAAAGGGAGGGGACGAACTGGGACGCCGTGAGCGTGCGTCAGCTTCTCGTGGCGCTGTCCGACCGCGTGGCTTGGTTCGTCCGCCGAAAACTAGTTCGCCAGCAGAGACTATATGCTCGCGAATTTAATGTTCTTGAGGCGAAAAGTTCGTGAGCTTAAGCGTTCGTGAGCCGAGGTATCACTGTATTTTCTGTTACAAACCCCCACAATGACATAAACGTTTCACCACCACCCCAACTCTCTGCCGCCACTGTAAATAGTACCATTGGTCTCGAAAATTATTATAAGCACACCTCTTCATAACATTGTCCTTTTATATTAAAGGAAAAAGTAATATAAATCAGCTTAAAGTATAACTTTATTAACATTGTTTTGTCTGTAACAGAAAAGAGTTAAGGCGCACCAATTTGCCTGAATAAAAAAGTCACATCCAAACTGTAAAAATATACTCAACGTTCATTTTTTGACCATTTGATACTTAAAACTTTATAAAATCAATCAATAATAATACAGTCAAATTAAGCGACAGTGTCATTGGACAGAGGGACAGTTTTTATTTTTGCTGCAGGCAGTATCAGCTCCTTTGCTATGGTGCTGGGTTATTTTCACTAAGCATGCTAACAGTGCATGCTGGTTTACTGTTGTAACATTGACAAAGAGGGACGATTCCGTTTTTGCTGAAAAACAATCAAGCAGCATATGAATGTGATCGGGTTCTAATGTCTAAGTGACGTTTTAATTTATTTGACTTCCCGCTGTAAACATTTTCTATTCTGTGTGCTCTTATTCTGTTCAAAAATACTGCGCACACTCTGATAATGAGAGCGCTACTGCCACCTATTGAGTGAGTGTAGAAGTACACTTTATTCTCGTACGGCAAAAAAAGTATGTTTCCCCGAGGTCACATGCCCCACCCCCGGCATAGCTCTGTGCCCCCTTCTACGAGGCAAGACGTCCAACACATGCGCACATCGGTTAAAAGCGGCAAGTACTTGTTATTTGTGTTTTTATTGAGTCTTTCATTACCTTTTCGTTGCCTCAAAACACTTTTTCCTTGTGTTTCCCGCTCATGCTTTTAAGAATTGTGTTTGCTTGTAATAGCTTTAAAGCAAATTGTTGATCTGTTGACCATATTAGTCAAGTAGCGTACTTAAACCACCTTTATTTGATATTACTATGTTTAAGTATTTTCTTAAGCCAACTTTATTACGTTCTGTCTGTATGCATCTAAACAAAACAAGCTGAAAGCGCACGGTAGTACTTTGGGTGTCAAATTCGCCTCTGTAGCACATTTTGGCAGAACACCGGTTTTGTTCTACTCTCGTCTCATCCAGTCTTTCCTGTTTATTTTTCGTTTGCTGCTCATTTTGTGAAATATCGATAGTGCTGTCATGCTCATTAATGTTCCTCTCGGGTTCAGATAGAAAAAGCTGAACAGATTACATGTTTATGTCGGCAGTAATACTCTGGATGCCCAGCAGCATAACCTAGCCACGTCACCGTCCTGCGACGCCAACAACAATGGCGACCTACAACGTTTATCTTTTAAGAACTACAAGTCTTTCTATACATGTTCCCTTTAAACTGTTTCTTCTATTTTACTAGCCAAGATAATATTTGAATAATATCATCTACATGCATGGACTTGTCTTATCCAGGTGGCAAATAAGAATGAGAAACGTGAGCTGTCATAGTATGTTGTATGTTTTGTTCGTCGAATAATTAAAAAATTCATGATATTGTGGCATATTGCTATCGTGATACAAAACAGTCCATATCGTGATAGAGGATTTTCCCATATCGTGTACCACTATTGTGAACGCAGCTTAAAAGTGGTGACTTGGCTCTGCTGTTAAGCTTAGCATCAAGCGAAATCGTCGTTTTCTCACCAATTCGGTCCGGCAGAATTTGGAGCCCGTGGACCCGCTGGTCGCTGTGTAGTTCTAGGCCATAGATGCAGTCCAAGCCATCATACTTGATCAGGTAAAGCGACGGGTTAACAGGGACCTGGTCCAGGACTGTTCCCTTCCACTGTGAAGACTTAGTGCCTTCTTTCCACACGTGTTGGATCCTGCAGCCGACAATGTTTGTTTTGCCCGGAGACAAGGTTGTACCGGGCTCTATGTTGCTTTTCTGCTTCCTGGCAAAGAAGAAACAAAGAAATCTCAAGTCAAAAGATCATCATCTTCTTTGTCTCGTCCTTGATCTTACTTGTGAGGATTCCTCCTCTTCATCACGTTGTCCGACATGTCCTGCAACATTTAAACATTGCGGTTTCCACAGTGGTGTGTTCAGGACGCCTTGGTGTAACAGGCGGCCGCTCACCTCCTTTCGCTGCGATCTTGTAGGTGGGTCTTCATTCATCCACCTGAGTGGGAGGAGGAAGAATGTGGTAACCCGGCCCAGAAGTATTCACACCGGTAAGGGGAGCAGACCAACTCCTGGAGGGAACACCCACATTGATTTTTTTTTTTATGTGTTAGAGATCGATAATGATTCAATGCAAAAACTATAGTTGATTACCTATGTTTAAAGCTGATATTGTAAGCTGACGGAGATTTTTTCAAAAGCACGACTGTGAAAGGCAATTGACCTTTGGCAAAAGTTCTGCCCTCCCTTAGTTACAGTTGCTAAGCTGACAAGCTTAGTAACTCTAACGGCACAGCCATTGCGAGCAGACGTATATACCGGAGTGTTTTAAGTGGTTTATATTGGCGCAAAACCAGTGGAACATCATCTAGATGGAGGCAAAAGGGTTTACAATATGAAGCGGAGGGTTCTATTGAAAATATAGCAAGCTATCGATGCAAAAGAATATCGGTTTGAAGCGGTAGTTCAGAATTTTTGGCATTATGCTTAATCTTCGAGTGAGCAGAGGTTTAATTAGTTGGTGGAGTTGCTTTAAACAAATTCTCTGCAGTTTGCAAGTTATTTGTTAGTTTCAGGGCTCCGGAGTGGCTAAGCTAGCGCTAGTCAATTGGGCAAGTACGTGTATTTGCCCGGAGCCGTGCTCCAGGTACGCGCTCTTGCCCGGAGCCGTGCTCCGGGTACGCGCTCTTGCCCGGACCCGTGCTCAGGGCACGCGCACTTGCGTGGACCCGTACTCAGGGCACGCGCATTTGTGTGGACTGGCCAGCACAGCAAAGCTACCCAATTTCTCCAGAAAATGCATTTTCAAATTTCTGGTTGGCATTGCAGTCACTGAACCCTAAGTCACTTTGTTTTGTTGTCTCTTGAAGGAAAAGAGTCGATTTTCCTTTTTACAGGTTCTTCAATTCTCATAACGAGCAGATGATGATGACACCGAATTCAGGAATAAAAAAAGAACAAGTGTTTACATTTAGACACAGACAAGACATAAGAGAGAGGTGACACCGGCACCGGGACACACCAGATGTGTGCCCCCCCCTCCGAGCGCATCCAGTTTATATTCTTCTTAACTTGGGAACGTTAACTCCCTCCCCCCGCCTTGCTTGCACAAGGAAATACTATCCAGATGTGCACCTATTTGATAGATTACACTGATGTGAGAACAAAGAGCCCGTGTAAGTATTGAAAAAAAGCAATGTGGCTGGTTCGACATATGATTATGTGAATAAATGGAAATATATTTCTACACTCTTCATCACTTCAACATAGACCGAGACCTTGCAGTACATGGTTAAATGGTTCTCTGCAATTATATTACGTTCTAAATGTATTATATTCTTCTAGTGGCTTGTTTGTTGTCATGCTAGAGTTGCCTCTACGTAGCAGAGACAAATTCCATGTTTGTTTCTAAAATACTTGGCCAATAAAGATAATTCTGATTCTAACAGGCAATTTAGAGCACTTAGAAAGCGCTCCAAGATCAAGAGCAAGCGCATTTAAACCAGAAGAAAGAAATACACTTGGATTCGGGTAGTATTAAACATTCAAATGATTACGATTAATGAGCTGCAACGTCATTTTCCTGCGACACATTCCATTTTTTGGGGGAATGTGGTAATGACGTCACACACTCTACTCGTGTGTGGAATGTGGTGAATGGTGCGCCTACAATCAAGGGTAAACATGTTTTTGGCCCGTCCCTTGAGCTGCCACTCAAGCAGCAACAAGCTAACGCCATTAGCCTGCGCAAAAGTGAGGCATGTGCCTTGCGTGCAGGCTAATGTCAACTGCGCTAATATTCAGCAAAATTGCGCATTCCGAGTGCTGAAGGCGAACAAAGGAGGTAGCGAGGTGAAAACGCGTTAAACACCGTGGCGCCAAAAGGGACCGTGTCGCTTTGGCTTAAAGCCCAGGGAAAATAAGCGTCACACCACCGAATGCGTCCGTTTTCTTACCAACTCGACAATCGGCGTTGCGGCTAAAGCGCAAACGACCTCCGGGTTCCGATTGATCCGTTTTTTCCTTCGCCAGAGTTCTGCGCCGCCAAGCTAAACTCGCCGTGCCGACAAAAGACGAAGAGCGGAAGTGTAGTCACGCCGCCTTCAAAGTTAAAGCCTTGTCTACTTCAGTACGAAGTGGAGTGAGGGATGACCTCACGTGTAGGACGTATTCATTTCGAATCCCACTAACAAGAGTGATCCTTGTGCTGATTTTCTTCCTTTCTTCAAGATAAAACTCTTATTGTAATACATAATATACTTTTATTTTTTTAACCTCGTCGGAAGTAAGAGGCCAGCAATAGTCTGCTGAAGCTATGTCCCGCCCAGAGCCCCAAACTGCAAAATATAACATAAATGCATAAATAAATGTCGGACGGCAAAGTTTATCGCAGTGGTTTTAAATGTTTAAGGGGGACCCCCCCCACCCCACCCCCACCAATATTATTGTTGTTAAACAAATTAGTCAGTTAACAACTTTTTATCTCTTTTCTGTTTAGTTTTGTTAAATGGTCATGCACTTGTATTAGTGTAAGTGAATGACCTTCGGTTTTACTTTGTTTCACGACACCAGACTGGGCACGCAGACAACAGGCTCGCCAAAAATGTCATTATTTTTCCTGCCAGCAAGACCTTGAATGAGTGAGTGGGAGGGATGGACCAGTCGAAGGCTGTTGTTGTTTCATTTTGTTGGCGTCACAAGAGTTGTGTTTCGTGCTTTTGCTTGCAAAATATATTAATTAATTAATAATCTCTCGACAGTAACAATAAGTAAAAAATCTTATTTTTTAAATACAGTATTTTAGCGTAAATTTCTACTTTAAAGGTAAAATCTGACTAACGAGGAAATTCATGTCGCCAAGGTAGGAATGGAACTCAAGGACTCTGTATTTGAAAACAATGTACTGAACTTGGTATCAGTTGAAAGGAATGGTATCTTTTGTCATATTTACTGTTTGACTGTTTGTATTACTTTAACACACCCAATATAAAATAAATAGCATTTATATCATAGTTTAAGAAAAACAAGCAGGAATATTGATATTATGGACTTGGAATGATTGGGAATTGCAGCGCCAAGACAAGGGGCAGATAAGGGCATAAGAGATACAAGACGCCCTCTGACCACAGAATTCTAACGCATGCGCCATGCATCTGACATGGTGAGATTGACGCTGAAAAGCAGGTGATAGACAAGACATCTATCTACAAGCCCATGTCTGCACCACCAAAGCCCGCAATCAGCTCTTCTGGACAGTCCTTAACAAATAACGGGGCATCCTGTTTTGCCACAAGGAACGCCTGACAACAAGAGGAGCCCGCGACTGAGAAGTGAACACTCACCACTCTCGTGGCGCTGAGGAGAGCAAAATCTCTAGCTCTGGTTGCCCTGACAACAGCAATGCCAGAATTCTGTCCAATCCACAAAAGACAATAATCCTAAACAACGGCCAAACACATCCATCTTCCGGACTGCTGCCTGCCTCACTAGAGCCTTTAAAAGACTGAATGTTTAACTAATCGTCATTTTTCTGAGGAATCTTTTGTTGACTTGTGATATGGTGAACCTGGATCCAGTTTGCCTCCTCGACTGGGTCTCTTTGCTGTTTTGCCTTGCTGTATAATTGCTGTCGACTTGGACTTTTCCAGCTTTTAGAATGGAGTCAGTACAAGGTGTTAAGACTAGGGTGAATGTACGGAATTTGGCTGTGTTGTCGGAGTTCCGCCGGCCCGGGAGGTTGGAATTGCGCCTAGCGCAGTTCCGACGGTTCGGCTGGCGTGATTCCAGAAATCTGGCTAAAAGGTCAGATTCCTTCACAATGTTTTATACTAGGGCTATCAAACTCATTCTGGTTTGAAGGCCACATTTCTAGCAATTAGATCTCATGTGTACGATACCTGTGGGCCAGACCAGTTCGTTCACTCGCCCCTACCAGTCAAAATGGATTGGACGCCCAGCCCACTGAAAGATGAGCATTCACAGCCAGTCCTACTAGTTTAAAGGGGAAGTTCAGAATTGTTGACATGAAGATTAATCTTTGAGTTAGCGGAGGTTTAATTAGTTGGTGGAGTTGATTTCAACAAATTCCGTGCAGTTTGTTATTTGTTAGTTTCAGGGCTCTGGAGTGGCTAAGCTAATGTGAATCAGTGGTGCCTGCTTAGCATGCCTATAAAACGATATTACCAGATGTAACAGTCAAATAAATTCAAAATGCAAAACATTGCATGTTTTTTTTTTTGACAGTCAACACTTTCCTGTATAACACAGACTGTGTCCTGGGACCTCTCTCACTAAGCAGCTTCTTGCTCAAGTGAAGGGATAAGGTACCGTTCTCGGCTTCTCGCACACACCATATAATTGTTTGCATTAGTCTAACACATTCATTATAGTAAAGCAGTAAAGCATCTAACTATAGTTTAGGCAGACATCATTCCATGCCGTTTGACAAAGTGAAGTGAATCACCTTATCAGCCCTGTCGGGGCTCATGAGGGGGAATGAAAAAGATGGTACCGTTTCTCGTAGGCACCGTCTAACTGCATTACTCTAACACATGTAATACAATCAATCAAGGAATAGTATCATTTCTCATATGTACTGTAGGACTGTTTGTACTACTCTAACCAGGGGTCGCGTTAACCGAATATTTTCCGTCGTTGACCGGTTTTTTTAAAACGGTGACGGAAAAAACTGAAGTCCATCCGTCATTTTGACAGGTTGCAATTCACACCCCAGACTACAGGGTGGCGAGTCAGCATATTAATTAGCTATTGTCTCTCTTAATGCATGACGTTGTTGGCTATTCTGTCAGAATATTGTAGCGTCACTGGGGTCTGGCGGCGGCACCGTGATTGACACATCAACGCGAGGTTCTTATTGGTGCACCCGGTGTGCCAGCGCGTCATCCAATTGGTGGACTAGATTGCCGCCTGTGTATAGACCCCAATCACATGACGTCACAACTCCGCCCCCCTGACTGGAGCCGCCATATTGTGTGTCAGCTCGTCGTATTTACACATTACCGCTACGTACATGCCTCCTATTACGGCGTGTTTTTCTGCTCGTTAACATTAATAATCAAAATGGTGAAGGCGTGTGTGGCGGTTGGTTGCAGTAACAGAGAAGACAGACGGAGAGACTTGAAGTTCTCCCGTATTCTGAGAGACCCGAAGAGGAGAGCGAGATGGACTGCTGTAATTCGACAAGAAATCTGGGCACCAAACGATCACCACAGACTATGTAGTAGTAACTTTATATCTGGTAAGATGCATTTAATATATATTTAGAAGATTTTGGGCTGACAACCACAATGAAGATCATTGTGTGACATTGGTGATTGGGGTCTATATAGTTGCCTCTTTTTCTTTGGGGGCGGAGTTGTTGTTTTGTTGGTGTTGGCGGTAAGCAGAGTAAAAAGAGGGAGAAAAATACCACGACTTCCGTGTCTAATTTTTCGCCGTCATGCAAGCATTACAATATTAATTAAAAATGAATGAAAACTAAATACTACTGAATATGTCATCATTATCATTTTAAAAAATTTAAGTGACGGGTAAAAATAGATTATGACCGGATTTTTATGACCCTGTCAGTCAAAATGACAGACAACGAAAAGGTCTAGCGCAACTTCTGACTCTAACACACCTAATACAAAATAATTAGCAGTTACACCATAGTTTAATGAAAAGAAGCAGGATACACAACGTCGTTTTATCACAGAAGCCCAACGTGTGTGTCACAAGCATGACTGACGCACCAACTCTCGCAATCAGTTCTCCCGGCCACTCCAAGGACAAAGAGCAGGGTGGTCTGTCCTAAAACAAGTAGCATCGGCCGCTTAACCAGGATATAAAGTTGATAACGGGCGCTTGGGACGTCAAGACCGGCGTCGGTCGCTGTGACAACCACATCCAAGCCACGAAGGATGACGCACGAACGTAACCGCCCAAAACCGGCCACAGAGGGATGATCCCAAGACAACCCCCAGCCACACCTTCTGCCCGGCCCACAACAAACGGTTCGCTGCTCGGAAACATTTCTATGTAGCCTTGTTTTGGATCCAGCATTGTTCCTCCGTCGTCTGGTTTGCCTTGTTTTTTGACCACTGTCAACGAATAAATGTTCAATCTGTTTTCGGTGAGCCTTCTTCATATTTTTGGAACATGGAGTCAGTACAAAGGGTTAACATGGAAGTGAACGCGCGGAATGTTGGCCCCCACCGGTTGGCTTGCGGTAGCGGTGCCAGCGGAGCGGCATTTCGTTCGGCTGACAGTGTTTCCGCAACTTGGCGGGGCAATTCCGTCAAAGTTTTGCTAGTTCTTCAGTTCAGTTCACCTATTTCTTCTAGTAGATTTACACTAAAAACAAGGGAATTTACCTCCTTTCAAGGTGTATTTTTGCAGTGTACTCAAGATTCACAAGTTAACAAGTTCACACAGTTTAATGCTATGCTAACTCTGATGCAGGTCGGACTGTCAGCAGCAAAATTGGTTGCGTGTTCGCCACCGTCCACAACATTGACGTCTTTTTACATTACTAACAGTGGCTGCTGCCCGAAAATGATTTCTAATATCCCTCCTGCTTCGAAGCAGAGGTGGCATGTATTTCTGTCGAACTTGTGTGTTTGCGTTGGGGGGGGGAGTAGGGGGGGGTCTAGTCATAAGCCAATCAAACGTGCGTTTGGGGGGGGGGGGAAATGGACCAGCACATTCAGCAAGAAAAGGGGGTAAAATGCAAGTCTAAACAATTCACTTAATGGTAGGGTCAATTCTATCCATACAACATAGGGAAAGACAATATTAATGACCTATATAACTGAAGTTAATATACAATGCAAATAAGATTGCGTAAAAGTTGGTGGGGAAAATTTAAGCATCTTGAAAAGTTGGTAGTTTTGTCCCTACCATCCCTATGCATACATACGCCCTTGTTTTTTATACATGTTTAGCAATTTAATTTCAGCTTTACATAAAAGTTGAGCAAAATTTAAAAGGTGTACTCAATCTCATTTATTATTCATTTCCATACAACGTGATGGTGCACGTTTCCGTGTTTTATTCAAGACTATTTGGAAAAAATGACAACCTATTTTCAATCCTTTCTGTAATTTTTTTTTTTTTTTTTTTTTCCAAATAGTAAGTGGAACAGGGCGGCACGGTGGCTGAGTGGTTAGCACGTCTGCCTCACAGTTCTGAGATCTAGGGTTCAATCCCGGGCTTCGGCCTTCCTGTGTGGAGTTTGCATGTTCTCCCCGTGCCTGCGTGGGTTTCCTCCGGGAACTCCGGTTTCCTCCCACATCCCAAAAACATGCATGGTAGGCTGATTGAACACTCTAAATTGTCCATAGGTGTGCGTGAATGGTTGTGTGTCTCCTTGTGCCCTGCGATTGGCTGGCAACCAATTCAGGGTGTCCCCTGCCTACTGCACGAAGTTAGCTGGGATAGGCTCCAGCACCTCCGCGACCCTCGTGAGGAATAAGCGGCATGGAAAATGAATGAATGAATGAATAAGTGGAACAGTTTGTCACTCAAATTTATTTGAGGAAAAAAAACATTGTTAGGCCATTCAAACAGGTTTACATCAACACTGTTGAAAGCATCAAAAATACAAAAAAAAATCAAATTTCAGAAACGTGACAAATGTACAATTAATAATAAAATGGAAAGAATTATTTGTTCTGACTCATTAGGTGCAGTACATAAAAATCATTTAAGGAAAAGCACAAGTCACAATTTTTTTTCAGTCATTTTTCTTTTTGTTTAAATTTCTAGGCGAACTCTTGAGCAAGTCCCTGATGCGGAGGTACGTCCCCTTAGCTTCGGCCACCTCCGTGTACTCCGGCGTTTCCTCAAAAGGTACGATGCCCTCTGCGAAGCGGCTCCGATGGGGAACGGCCAACACCTTGGGGTTGGCTGCGTTTACATTCAGAGAATCTTGATTGGGGCTCTGGGGACAGTCTTCCTGGACTTTGTTCGGATATCGTAGGCTATCTTCTTGTGATTCAAGCAGAGCGGGACTTTGAGGGCTTTCGTCCTGAGATTCGATTGGACCTGGACTTCGGGGATGTTCTGGGAATTCTTTTGGACAAGGGCGCTGGGGACAGTCTACTTTGGATTCAGGCGCAGCAGGACTTTGGGCGCTTCCTTGTTTGGAAGTAGCCGGAAGAACGTCATCAGCATTCGAGACGTCGCCCTCTCGGGATGCGGGTGGGCTAAGGGTGCCGTCGTTATGAGAAATTTCGCCGTGCGGTATTGGATTCTCATCCGTGTAGCCCCCAACTTCCAGGTTTTCCATTTCAGAGTCATCTTGTATAGGCGCGGACAAGTTGGCCGACTGTCCCGTGGGAGTCCCTGCTGTGGACGTTACCGTGTTGCTGTTGGCAGTATCTGCATTCTGGAGTGCTGCCCAGATTAATCTCTGCTGCTCCTCCAGCTCCTCTAGGGTTAGCTCATCCTCTGTCCCCTCCACAGCATCATCCACCACCACCCATTCGTGGCCCCTCGTTGCCGGGGAGCCATTGGTGGGCGTACGGGGCGGCGGCGTGGGAGTGGCAGGTGGGGTGCATTGCGGCGGAGGCGAGCTGAAGCTCGGGGAACCAACTGGCAGCGGTGGTTGGAAGTGAGAGTTGCCCTGGCGGCAGGATCGGTAAGGGGTGCCGGGATCTATCAGGCAGAAAAATCAAATTTTATTTGTGTGACTACATTAATCATACAATGATTGATAGTTTCTTTAACCCTTAAAAGTCACGGGAGGCATCCTGCGCTCATATCATCACCCATATGCCGCTGGTTGGTCTTCTTTGAAAATGTGGAGGTTGAGGTCCATGGTCGATTTTACTTATGTCAACTGACCAAGTAAAATGGTAGATAATTGAGTTTTATAGATTTCTTTCCCTCATGAATAAACATTAAAACGCTGCATGGACCATGTGTTTATGTCCATATTTCCATCATTTTTTTGTCCTTTTTCAAAACGAGCAACTTTAGCCCTTTTCACACACATATTCAGGGAAACTCCCATTTTGTTCCGGAGGAAGCGTTCCCGACATCGTAACTGCAGTCAATTTAAACTCATCAAGACTGTATTCAAGCTAAAGGTAATATCGGGCCTAAAAAAATCCAGCCCGACCCTTGTCCACGGGTATTAAAGCCCGACCCGGCACGAGCCCGATCAATTAACTTGACTTGCAGGCCCGAGCCCGAAACCCCCTGAAATTTATGTTTTATTTGTAGGCTCAAGCCCGAAAAAAAAAAACCTGAAATTTTACATTTTATTTTTTAGGCCTGAGCCCAAACCCCAACCCGAAATTTTTATGTTTTATTTGTGAGGACTCAGGAGAAGTAGGAAAGGGAGGGGATGCTCCAGTCAGAACTGGACAGAGCACTGCTTACTGCTTGAGAAAACGGACTGGTTGAGTTTTGTGTGATCACATTTGTGTCGATGCCTGTGCATAAAAGCCTGTCTTTTGTAACGAATTCTCAGTTGGCAGAAAACTAATGATGAAAAACTAATGTTTAAGTAGTGTATATATTTTTATGATCATTATAAATTAGGCCTGAACGATATTGGAAAAAACTATCATTGCGATTTTGGGGGGTTTGCAATACATTGCGATATTATATTGCAATATTAAAACAAAGAATTTTCACCAGATAATTTGAATAGCTCTGTTTAGGATAGGCCTGAAAGACATTAGAAAAAATGAACATTGCGATATATATTGCCAAGGCTCCACACTTACTTTTTGCATTGGTTGCACCTAACTTTTTTTTTTTTTTTTTTTGCACCAACACAACATGTAGGTACACCCATATTTTTCACAAGACAAACAGTTTGGTCACACTTGCTTAGCAGGAGGAAGGGTGAGAGGCTGTGGCGCTGTACGAACATGAAGCAGAAAAACATGAATATGTTTTTAAAAATTAAAAAACCGATCCTTTTCACCCGATGATGAAATCGGCCTAATTTTCGATCACTCGATCGGATCGGGGACATCGCTAATTTATATAATGTCGTTTAATCCAGGCTTGCTGTACTTTAAAGGGATCCAGGATCTGCACACTTGCTCCGTTTATTAACAAAAAACAAAAAAACAATTAAAACAATTGCATGTTCCGCGATGTGACTATTGCACATGGACACATTGCGATGGCGATATTCAAACGATATCCTGTGCAGGCCTATAATAAATGTATTTACCCAATGAAATAAAGCTGGAAAAGTTGGTAAATATAAATAAACAGATGCGGTATTGCGGACTCACAAAGGGAAAGATTAAAAAGAGGGCGCATGGCACGCTCTGGCTCTGCAGCTACTGTTTGCAATGACCATACAGAGCCCTCCCTTTTTTAAATCCAAATTATTTATTTTATGACAAGTATTCCTTAGTTTAAAGAGGCATACATCGTTTTAGTATACATATATAAATAAATATTTGTTTTAAAAAGTTAGAGAACCCCGGCCCGGCTCGAACGTAATAGACATTTTAATTTTGTTATGTTTTCAATTTGTTATTTCCAGCTTGCTTTGTTTGTAATTGCAACGTTTGTTTACCGCTTTTCGTCTTACTGCGAAGAGGGAGGAATGACGATCGGCCCGTCATGATATTGACATCATCAGCCATCGTGCTGTGACCCGGGAATTTAACGCCTGCTTTCACACACACCGCTTCCCAGCAAAGTCCCGGACATGATCCTAGGACGCAACCCATGAAATGTCTGCGTAATCTCATCTACATCGTTTTCACACAGAACTGCTGCAGGGTTAGGTCCCGCGTTATTTCCAGTGTTTCGGAGTATATGATAGGGGCTTTTGTGAAATGTGCGGAATGAATGGAAACCTAGATTTAGCGCAAGCAATTGCGTTATTTCATCAACTCGAAGAGAAAGTGCTAGATTTTTTTTTCTTTGTGTAATCCGCATGACAAAGGCGCACAAAAATTGTTGATCATTTCTTTCTCTAAATTTGCGAAAATATTTTGTCTCACAATCAACGAAAATACTGAGAAAAAACGACTGCAAACAAAATAATAATAATAATTTTTAAAAAAATCTTTAAACATAAAATTATTCAGTTTTATTTTTTCTGTTGAATGTTTATCCTAACAAGTTGAATAAACATTACCGAGCTTCAAAATGTTTTATCGCGCATGTTTGCTTGTCAATTGGACATCAATATTACCAATTTTGACAAAATCTTTTTGTATTTTTGGGTCCAAAATGTTGATCATAAATTGGTCATTGAAGAAAACAACAATTTGGACGTGAAGGGTATTGTGTGGTGGAAAAAAGGAACCCAACCAGGCCATTGTGAGCAATTTTTCTTTGAAACATAAAGGCAACATCAAAGGCATGCAAAAATAGGCGTGGTGATAGACATCACTATTAATGTGTCACTTCGTCATTCTTTGCGTGACGCCTTATCAGAGGGGGCCGAGCGTCATTTAATAATAACCCAAGACTGCACACGCTCTAGTCGGATTTAAGCTTGGATTTACTTAGGATTGGATTTAACTACGAAAGTTGTACCGCATACAAACAGGAAGGATTGTCTCAGGAGTGATTTGTTCGAGGATTCAAGGTAAATATGATATTTTTCGTACCATGCATGCGTGATTGAAGCATTTATTCGCAGAGATTTTCTTCTTTGCTTACACAGGGAGGCAGCTAATCTTCATATCTGACCAGCCTCATGGTTTACAACCAAGAATCGAGACTGCTTTACGGCCATATCTATGAAGAACTCTGGGATTTAAGCTTTTATCCACAAGAATTTTCGCCAGAAAAGCTTTTACACCAGGCATCCGCTAGCCTCATTTGCTAATATAGTAGTATGGTCTTTGTCAATATACGTAAAATAAATGCTAACTGTACGGTTTCTTAGCTTTTAACCCAGAATCGAGACTGTTTAACGTCCATATCTATGAAGAATTCGGGGATTTAAGCATTTATTCACAAGAATTTTCGCCAGAAAAGCTCTGTTTACGTCAGGCGCTAACAGTATATAGTGTATAATGATAATAACGGGATATTCTATTCTATAATAAGTAGGGCTGTCAAACGATTAAATTTTTTAATCGAGTTAATTACAGCTTAAAAATTAATTAATCGTAATTAATCGCAATTAATCGCAATTCAAACCATCTATAAAATATGCCATATTTTTCTGTAAATTGTTGTTGGAATGGATATATACTATACTATATATACTATATAAGATGGATATATACATTCAACATACGGTACATAAGGACTGTATTTGTTTATTATAACAATAAATCAACAAGATGGCATTAACATTATTAACATTCTGTTAAAGTGATCCATGGATAGAAAGACTTGTAGTTCTTAAAAGATGAATATTAGTACAAGTTATAGAAATTTTATATTAAAACACCTCTTAATGTTTTCGTTTTAATAAAATTTGTAAAATTTTCAATCAAAAAATAAACTAGTAGCCCTATTCTGTCCTCAATGTGTGTGAGTACACAAATTGACAGATAGCGAACATAAGTTCCAAAAAGAAATCAGACGGTGTGGCAAAGTTGCATGGGCTTTACTGAAGTCACCTCTTTTTGACAGGAGCACGTTTCTTGTATTTTTGTAAAACTGAAAATAACAAGGCAATGTGTCAATAACTTGCATAAATCACAAAATAACATAAAATGTACACACACGTGTCCATTTGAGCAGTAGCACTAGCCAATTAGCTCACAAGCATCTAACAATGTAACTGCATTTCACCATATATGTGAACAAATTCAAATACACATCATCAATAACTATCTAATGCTCATGAATATAAACAAAGGAGGAATATAACTCACAAGCGATGCATGTATTAGACACAAACAGTGTGATGGGGCTATGAGAACTGCCACTGAATACTGGATGCGGACGTTAGCTGGTCTGAATAGCACTGTCTATTAGTGTGAGTTCGCGTCGACATATAATCACGTCAGAAAAGCGCGCCGAAACCCAAATAATCAGCTGCACTGAATCGCCAGCAGAGGACGACATTACGCCAGATAACATATGCAAGTCACACCCAAGCGCCAGCAGAGGGCGGAAAAACTCCATAACACACAATTAACAAGTTGGCCTTTCACTGTACTGACATTTAAATCTGTTTGAGCGGGCCTAGTGTGTTAATTGCGTCAAATATTTTAACGTGATTAATTTAAAAAATTAATTAACGCCCGTTAACGCAATAATTTTGACAGCCCTAATAATAAGTTGTGATTGTATATAGAATTTATTAATTATCTATTTACAAAATATTTATGATTCTGCATGTTTTCCTCAAGTATTAAGTTTCTGATGTTAAATTGAGTGATTCATTAGCTGTTGAAAACTTGCAGTAAATAAAAAAATTAATTAAGTTGCTATTTTGGTCAAAAACATATGTTAAATATTGCTATTGATCCTGAAAATATAGGTGATTATCCCTGCATCTGGTGATTTTTGTGCATCTAGTGTAAAATTTTGAGACTTTTATAGCCATTTTAAATTGTGTTATACTTATATAGAAAATAATCAGGATTTTATAAGGGAACCACTTTGAATTTTTTGATGCCGCTGCTCATGGAGACTCCTATATGGATAAGGTAGGTGCCTGTTTTGGTTTTAGGTCAGTAGCAGCTTTGTGTTTGTAAATATTTGAATTTGATGTTTTTGAAATTAGGCCCCCTATGAATCGGCCCCATTTCCCGTGTCATGTCAATAGGTTATGAAGTCTATGACCTGGTTAATAAAACATTTGAAAAAGCTTTTATTTAATGTACAATATATAAACCGACGTCTCTCACTGACTAGTATATTTACGGGTGAACTTCCGTGGCTCCGACCTGGGATGGCTATGCTTGGGTTTTGCTCTCCTTTGGTGCCTGTGCTTCAGTTACCTTCTCTTTTTGACTAAACCGCATGTAGTAGGATTAATGCCAATCATCGATTCATCGTGTTCGACTTAACTACACGTGATCGAATGGGGGAAATTTATGATCAAAATAGTTGGGGATTAAACAATCAATTGCACCTCTAGATTATGTTTACCTGATTCAATATCCATGTCGGAG
Source organism: Corythoichthys intestinalis (assembly GCF_030265065.1). Classification (NCBI taxonomy): domain Eukaryota; kingdom Metazoa; phylum Chordata; class Actinopteri; order Syngnathiformes; family Syngnathidae; genus Corythoichthys; species Corythoichthys intestinalis. The sequence goes on from NC_080397.1 coordinate 29,678,603, forward strand.
TCGCTTTCATAGCTGGATCTGTGCTTCTTCATGATGTGTTGAGACGAGTCCGACTCGAGAGGCCTCTTACTGCTTGGGCTATCGGACTGTTGACAGACAAAATGTCATTTAGACATTGACATTCTGACAATGTTTCGACACTTTTTTAATGTTTTCCAAAACCTTTAAAGGCAACTACAACACCATTATCATGTGCGTTCCAGCAACAATATTATTTAATAAAATGGAAAAAAATACATAATGACATTTTCTGCTGTGTAATAGTAGAATAAAATGTAAATTAAAGCCAGTAGTTCCAGGATGTGACTGTCCTTGGTGAGTGCATTTGAATCAATGCCGGGACCATTTTAGACAATGATATGAAAGTATCCCATAATGCGCGCCCTTCCATATTAATACCCATTTATCACATGGCGCTGTGATCAGGTCTATCAGTGTGTATGCGTGTGGCTATAAATTGACGGTCACAAAATGGCTGTGCTCAAGAGTGCCATTATTTTTTGTGTTTTTTAAAATATTTTCTCCGAGGTCTAAAAGATTTGCCATTGCCATACTCAAATACTTTCAGCAAAAGTCTTTCATGTCAAAGTTATTGATATTGTGTTGTCTGACTGAAAAATGACTCCCCCAGTGTTTCATTCTCAGATATTTCAAAATCTACCATAAGCAGAAAGCAGAGTTGACGTTTTATTTTAAAGATTCTGGTTTCAAATCTTTAAATATTGACTTCCATTGATGGCGCTAGACATCCAATCCATTTGGACTCCCAATCAACATGGATCGGACGTCTAGAGTCCTCAATGGCACTGAAAGATGAGCATTCACAGCCAGTCGTCCTAGTTTACAGTACAATACAGAATTTTTTGTGTTTAAATATAATTAATAGCCATAATTTGCAAGGACCCAAAGAAGAGGCGGTGATCTTATATAATAAGACGCATACACTGAACTTTGGGGCCGCAAGTTAACCCTTTCCTTATTATCCTTGACAAGTAAAATAATAAAAATGTCAAAATTCTAATTGTATTTCATTCAGTACAATCACGACAAAGTGCCTGTATGGTGCCCGCAACTCCCCATTAGACTCTCGCTCCAGTTTTCTCTGCCGAGGCGCATTGCTCTCAGTGTTCTCGCTTTGACACGCACTGAAAATAAATTTCAGGGTTTATATTCAGCGAGACCTAAAGCGGTAATGAACACAGATACCGACTATCATATTCTATTGATTATTGATTATCCTGGGAACAAAATGCCAAAGCTTAAGTATGCTTGAATAAATATGGCTATTATGATGGGATGGAAAATTGAGGCAAATTGTTTTTCAACACTCTCATATCATACCCTTGCTTCTTGATTTTCACCACACTTATCGATCACAACTTTCATCTATTTTCTCTCTCGACTCCTTTCCTTAACTACTTAATTCCAAAGGTATCAAACCTCTTAAGTACTAAGGGAAATAGTATTTTTGATAACATGCTAATCAAAAATCAAAGACATGCCTGATTCTATTGTTTTATTAAAACCATAGTCTAACCAACCAACAATGTAATACATCTAAACTATAAGTGGGTGAGAGAAATGTTTATGTGTGCAAATTAAAGCCCAGCATGCAAGAAATAAGTGATAAGAACAGGCCAGTATGCTGACAGTTGACTAACCACGTCACACCCTCGCCGTAACTGATGGACATAACATCCTAAGCTGACATTGTGTGCCCAGTTAGCCAGTCGTGCCCACTGTCGACTGATGCATACAGAAAGTGTTGCCCTGACCACTGAGACACAGGAACACCTGCCTCACAACCCCATTTTAAAGAACTAAACAATTTCGCCCGACTTCTCTTGATTCCTAGTGGCATGTGTTACCGAAGCAAAGTGGCTGGACAGGTAGGCGGCATAGTTGTGCTTCAGGTGGTTGCTCTGTATGGGAATGGAACTGTAACGCATGAATTCCTGGAAGAAAAAAAAGAAACAAAAACCTTCACTTTAGTTCATTAAAACAACATGAAATGTTCTGATTAAATAATTACATAACATTTACGTAACAAAATTGCTCAGTGATGCCCTAGTCCAGATCTGGGAAGAGATCCCCTAGGACACTCTCCTTCATTTTTTAGGGAGAATGCCTAGGCGTTATAGGGAGATCATACAGGCACACAGATCACACACACTACTAAGCATCATTTTGACTTGTTTAAAGGACATCACATAAAAGTTGGATTAGCCTGTAATTTGCTTTTCAATCTTCATTTTGAGTATAACTCCAAATCCAGACCTCCATGGGTTGATGCATTTGATTTTCACTGATAATTTTTGTTTAAATCGGTTGTCATCACATTCAACTATGGAAAGAACAAAGTATTTAATAAAAATATTTCATTCATATCCACAATGTGTTACTTCAGTATTCATTTTACTTTTTTGAGCAGTGTAGTTTGTATGTTGCCCTAGCGCCTCCCCCTCTACTCTCACTGGCTGAGAGAGTGAAGGCGTGCAGACGGACGAGAAGAGAATGAGGAAGAATGATTGCAGTGGCGGAAAAGCCGTGCTCATTTCTAAAATGGAGGCCTGATGTCAAGAAATACTTTGGGTTTAAACCGAATGACAAAGGGGAGCCAAAGAAGCACCGCAGTGTAAATGGTGCTACAAAGTCTGCCTCGCAAAATGTGGTAACACATCAAATCTCTCCAAACATTTGAAGGACAACCATGCAGAATAGTTCTGGGAACTATGTCAAAAACATGTTGTTCACCACACTCACTGTAATATTGACATTCAAGTGTTTCACCTTTTTGCAAAAAGTATCGAAATACACATTGCTATCGGTAGTAGTGCTGCAACGATTAATCGATTAACTCGAGTATTCGATTAGAAAAATATATTCGAATTAAATTTTGTTGCTTCAAGTATTCGTTTAATTAAAGTGGCGTTGTAATGGTTCAATTTGAAAGTGTTTTCCATTTAGTTTTATTGATTAGGGTGGATACACTGCCCTCTGGTCTGCCTCTTTTCACATGGCTGAATCCATCTGCTCCCTGTTATGACCAACGTAAGCTAAGTTTTTGTTTGAGCTAATGTTTTTTAATGCATTCATAATTTAGTTCATAAGTATATTTAGCCGTTTTTTGTGGGAATATGTGTCTGAACCATTTGTTAAGAGCATTGAAAAAAAAAACAATTTTTGCATTTTATAGCATTTAAGCTAGCGGATTTTTACTATGTAAGTTAGCCAATTGTTCTTTTGTTTTACATAGATCCTCATTTAAAAAAAAAAAATACCGTTTGAGGCTCAGCTCAGGTATTTTAATTTCTAATGTTCCTTATCCGATTACTCCATTATTCAAACTAACTACCGTACTCCATCGATTAATCGACTACTAACATATTCTATAACTGCAGCCCTAATCGGTAGCGAAACAAATTTGGTATCGTGACCAGTGTTGTAACTAACGCGTGACTGTAATCTGATTACTTTCTTCAGTAGCGAAAAATCTCACGCGTTTAGTTTTCCAAACCAGTGATCTGATTAAAGTTAGTTTCCTTAGTGTCTGTGCGTTACTATTTTGTCATTGCCTCATAATGTACTGTATGTAGAATGAAGAATATGGTAGTCAAGTACAAAGAGCATTTTGAATGGAAAATGCTAGAAACTTAGAAAGGTTCCCGCTACGTGTATGTTTCCATGGTAACTGCTCAGAATTACTTCCTGTTTTGGTCTCGAGTCACACGCGCTAAGCGTTTTGGGAATGAGAAAGGCGTTTGCCAACGCGGGTGCACATTAGAGCAGAGTGCGAGGGAATGTTGATCTGAGTACGTCCAAGAAAGTGACTATTTTACCTTCATTCTGGAGGGTTCCAGCGACATGTTGGACTCACTACATGCGCGGCAGTTTTGTAGCTTTGCCGCCGGGTAGTCATCGCTCCAAGTTGGCAAGCATTATTTGAATCATATTCATGTTGCACATTTATGTCGTGAGGTGACGTGTTCGTTTAGCATCTTTGGGATGTGTTTTAAGTCCGATTGAGTGTAAAATGCTTAGTTGCCGCCACGTTTTGTGGCCAAATTGACCGCTTGTGTGTACGGCGTACTTCCGGGTTGTGCGCGTATTCGCACCCGCCCCTACCTTTGTGTTTATTGTACTGTGCAATTCATTTGTGTGTTGTAGATTATTGCGCAGTCAATTTGCATTGTTTTACATTGGCACTGATATGCTGTTAACCCCTAAACTCTAAACCAAATTCCAGAAATTTTGACATTAGGCTTAATCTTCGAGTTTAATTAGTCGGTGGAGCAGATTTATACAAATTCCATCCAGTTTGTCAGTTATTTGTTAGTTTCAGGGCTCTGGAGTGGCTAAGCTAGCACGAGTCAATGGTGGTGGAAATCAACTCCATCGAGTAGTTAATAGAAAAATTCTGATCTTCTCCCTTAAATTATCGGAAAGTCAATTACATGCGATGACAATTTTCTGTTGTCATTCTTATGTTGAGGTGGCAAAGGGAGGAAAAATGGGTAAAAAGTAATGGATAAATAACTTTTAAAGTAACTTAGTTACTTTGATAATAAAGTAACCAGTTAAGTAACTAGATTACTTTTTTGAGGTGTAATCAGAAATCAGTAATTAAATCACTTTTTCAAGTAATCTGACAACACTGATCGTGACATACCCACTGGCAATGCATTCAGGGTGTCCCCTGCCTCTCGCCCGTAGAATGCTGGGATAGGCTTCAGCGTGCCCCACGACCCGATAACAGATAAGCGACACGGAGAACAAATGAATGTGTTAAACTTAGTTTGATATTTGGCTATTTGTATAATTTTCTTCACATCTGATTAAGATGACGCCTTATTTTGCACATTGAGATATAGAAGGACCATGTTATTGCTCTTCTACACCAATAATATGTGTATTGTTTATCTATCTATTAGCTGCTCGAGTCCCCAGATGAAAACCAACAAATCTTGCAGGTCATTACATTAGCTTCGCTAATATCGAGCACAGCTTTTCTACCAAGAGCAACCATCATCAACCCCCCCGTGCAATGCTTGCGTATGACATGGCGCCCTCTGTAAGTCAAAGTATGTAATAAATATTATACATTTTGAAATCAATGGCAATCTTTAATGTGTTTCTAATTTTAGCACGAGAGAACAAGTCTTTACACCCATGGTTCCTTTTAAAAGTACTTGAAAATGTAAAAACAGGGTTGTTGTTGCCTTTTAAAAGTCAAATTTAATGCTTTTTAAATACGTTTAAAAGACCTTAAAAATATCTTGAGACCAAAACATGTCGTCACAATTTCTGACAAAGGAAAAAAAAAAAGCAAAAATTTAATTTCACTGTAAACCCACAACTGCCACAGACCAATAGTGTTTTTCTCCTATCATGTGCGATTCGAACGCTTTGACCCCCATTGTCCACCTCTGTGAAGTTGGCCCCCCATCCGATGCAAATGTATGCAAAAATGATGTCAATCGTTTGTGCTACGTTTGTGCTGTAAAAAGTCTCGTTTGTGCCACTTTTATTTTTGAGATATTTACAAATCTTTTGTGAGTCAACCCGCGGTCAGCCAGCACCCTCATTTCTATCTAAACCGGCTAAAAATGGTGTCAATCATTTGGGCTGGTATGTGCTGTAAATTTTTTCATTTGTGCTGCAACTGTTTTGGAATTATTACAAAGAATGTTTTTTTTTTTTTTTTTTTCTCCCCCGAGGTCATCCAGAGTCTACCCGGCCACCCTCCATTCCAATTGACCTAGAAATGCTACCTTTCGTTTTTGCTTTAAAAACTGTTGTTTATGCTGCTACGGTTTTATAGATGGTACACGACTACACATTTCATTTTATTGTTTTTACTGTTGGTGTTACCACTACATACAAGGTTTTGGTAATTTTATGCCCTTTTCAGTCCATTGCATAAGATGATGGGTGAACTCTGGGTGATCGCAAATAACCAGGAAATGGCGTCATGGTGACAACTTGAGTTGCTGACGCACGCAAAGGTTGCGGACAATGTAGCCGTATAACATATATTAATCACAAACATTCGTATTTAGTGCACAACCATTAATAAAACAAGTACAGAGATTTCCCTGGCATTGAAAGTATAGTCTAAAAATGTAAAACGTACCGCAATCTTCCATTAAATTTAAGGCAAATTTAAGGCCTTTATTATCCGGATTTTAAATTTAAGACATTTTATGGCTTTATTAGGACCCGCGGAAACCCTGAGAAAAAAAAACCAATATTCTTTTTTTAATGATGAATGAGGAAAAAAACAACAAGTAGGTAAATGTAGTACTGACTTACATCTTTGACTTTGTGCGGCACAGGCACATTGAATCCAGGGAAATCCACCAGTTTGGAAATGTCATAAGAGACATTTTGTGGGCTGCTCATACTGTTGTCATTGGACACTAGATGACAACAAACAAAACAACACAATGTGAAGATTGGTAATAGGATTTTCTTGATGAACAATCATTTTTCTTGCTGGTTTGCTTTTGTATGAAACAAATGACAAAATATTTCAAACATGTATTTCATTCCTCTCGACAAACAAGCTTTAAAATAGCCCCTCCCCCCCTCTCCCCCTGAAGTAAATCGCCACAAATAGTATAAGAAATTTGTTCCGGAGTGACTTTTATATCATTTTTTTTTTTTCATAAAATGAATCATGTTTTACATAGGGTTAGGCTTAACACTAACCCACCTCATTCTTTCCAAGCTCTACTAAACCACATTCAATTTGCTGTCATATCATCTATTTCCTTTCTTAAATTGTAATTCTATGTCGACCCCTAGTGGCACTTAAGAGTAACTGGTTTGTTAGGCCCGTTCCACAGACGTTATCACGTGACTACTCGAGCTTACAGCAAACAGAGTGGCAAAATACGAGCTAGCTTAGGCAGCCATTGCTTGCCATTTCATTTTGGTTTGTGCATTGACAAAGCATCGCTTGTAAGTTATATTCTTTTGTTTCATATAAATGATCATCATGTTGCACAATGTGGTGTGTATATTTCATTTGTTTACATTTATAGTCAAACGTAGTTGAAAAAAAACTTTTGGTAAAATGAATTTTTCATGTACTGAAGCTTTCGTAGCTAGAGGTACCACTGTAATAGACATAAATTCACAGGTTTACAACTAATGTATTAAAAAATAGCATGGAAAGGTTTGATGAAAAAGTTTTAGATCAAAAGTTGCTTAAATTTTGATGAAAGAATAATATAATGAATGAACCCTTAATTATGTTAGGTATAGCAACATACACGTCTGGCAGGGAATGAGTTAATAAAAAAAAAAAAAATTGAGGTGAACACACATCACCACCTACACTACGATTACTGCATTGGGAAAGACTCTGCCTTTAAGAAAACCATATGGTAATCATTTTTGAGGTCTTCGTTGCTAAATAGATTTTTTTTTGGGATCAAATCTAAAGGGTTTGTACATATTTTTCTTAGACAGGCACTTCTTAAGTAATTTCAAGACCAATTTTTCCTGTACCTTTTGAAATTGTACCAGTTTTTTTTTTTTTTTTAAACAATGAGGCAGAAATAAATATGATGCCTTCTTACAAGTAAACAAACATACTCGAAGATGTTCTACGATCCCAGGGGCTCGAGAACTTACCGTAAGTTTGAAAGGTGCCAATTCTGGAAACCCCCCGGGAGTAGGCAACTTCAGAAAGAGCGTAATAATAGTAGTAATAAAGCAAATTTATTTTACTTCATTTAATAATTCATATTTTTAAACTTGGTGGTGAGAAATATTGTGTGCCTCACAAGATTTTATTAATTCATTGGAGAATTTAGTTTAAAAATTTGCAGTCAATGGTTTCAAATGTGAGTAAACCCCTAATCTTTTTTCCCTTTTTTTTAATGTAGAGAAAATAACTGAATGAGCAGAGGATGCAGAGGACAGGGCTAGATGAAGTCAACTGATTCGCTGTGGTGACCCCTGAAGGGAAAGCCGAATGGAAAAGAAGAAGCTCAGTCCGGCCCAGGCAAGCAGTCATACCATTTCCATCGTAAAGCGTTAAACCAGACTTCTCCATTTCGGCTTCTTTGAGCCAACCAGGCGGGTATCCTAGCTTCCTCATGCGATAGATGAGAGGCGGTAGGGTGTTGCCGTCCAATCCAAGCGCTGACAAAAGCTCTTCACTGGACACAACGCCATGTAACACTTTACAAACAGAGCTTAAGGAAGAGCGTGTGTGTGCGACGACAAATCCATACCTCAAGATTCCCGGCTTGTATTTGGAGAATCGTTCCTCCACTTCATCTGCGTGGTAGCGTTGGTTCCCAAGTCCTGCATGATTCTGGTACTGGTTGAACTCTTTTCTTCTCTCACTGATGGCTGCCAAGTCTTTAGGCTGACAACACATGGACAAACTCATTTGTCATTGCAACTACATGTCTTCATTTAACTTTAATATCAAACTTTGCTTCAACCATATCCCCTATTCAAAACCAGAAACATTACATTGAAATCCTAACTGGGGTTCTAAACATAACACCAACTTAAAAACTTAAACAGAATTTAAGAATAATTCAAAAGCCTAATCAAGGCTGGAAATAGAATACAATTTATCTGATAGCTTGATGCAATTAAATTTCATTTAAGCGCAATGTAGAAAAAGGTTTTGTGTTTTGTATGTTTTGTATCGTATCATCATCAATACTGACTTGTAGAAGTAAAAGAATCTTGTAAAAGAATTTTGAATCTTAAGTTGAACCCTGGCCCCATGATCAAATGAAAAACAGTTGAATGTATCGACTAATTTGACTTCATTTTATTTTGTAAGTCAACCGGATATTTTATTCTGTAGCCAGATAGAACCAGGGTTGCCAGATGGTAAAGACTGTCTCCAGCCCAATTACAGAGTTGAATTAAAAAAAAAAAAAAAAAAAAAACAGCCCAAATTACAACCTGGCGTTTTACATGTTCCCTTTAAAAACTCAATCTATACGTTGATATTATAACCAGAAAAAAGAGAATAAAGTTAGGAGACATGCTGTAGAGGAGCCATTGGTTTTGCCGATAAGCATCATGGGAAATGTAGTTCTGAAAAAAGGTTGAACTATTGTATTATTTTTATTTCAATAAACAGTAATTAATATTTAATGGTAATTTTATGAGACGGTAAATTAATGTTTGTCAATAGAAATCAATGCGAAGTACAACTTTGACAATATTTTCCAGAGCCAATTAAACGTGCATTCTGGGTGAAATATTCCTAATGAGATAAATGTCAAAACCAGAAGCAAATCAACCGGTCACAAGGAACTGATTCCAAACAAACCAGAATATAGAACTATATATATATATTTTAGGGCTGTCAAACGATTAAAATTTTTAATCGAGTTAATTACAGCTTAAAAATTAATTAATTGTAATTAATCGAAATTCAAACCATCTCTAAAATATGCCATATTTCTCAGTAAATTATTGTTGGAAAGGAAAGATAAGACACAATTTGTTTATTATAACAATAAATCCACAAGATGGCAATAACATTATTAGAAAGACTTGTAGTTCTTAAAAGATAAATGTTAGTACAAGTTATACAAATTTTATATTAAAACCCCTCTTAATGTTTTTGTTTTAATAAAATTTGTAAAATTTTCAATCAGAAAATAAACTAGTAGCTCACCATTGGCACATGGACTCCCTGCCGTTCTTCCACAGTGTCTTTAACTACGTAAGGTAGTGATTGAAATACACCACAAGGTGGCAATGTAGAGTTTTAAATTAATTAGAGAATTAGCCAACGAGTGCGTTTCGCCCCTCAACTGACGCTGTAGTTTCCGGGTTCATTGTACCTTACGTTCATTTGAGTGTTGGCTTCACAACGTACGAGACTTCAGATAGTTTGACTAAATATTGGCATCCAGTGTATTTGTTGAGCTAAATGAAATGTTTGAATAGTGTATGACCAATGTCTCAGTGAGTTTTACGTATATTTTGCATAGCTATTTTGATTGGGAATGTCAGTTCTCTTTGCACTGTTGTTTAACTGTGTGAGAATAGGGCCCACTAATACAGATTGAAGCTGTTCTTTTGGTGAACATTTTTTTTTTTGAGAGAGAGATATTATTTTTGTTGTGCTTTCACTAAATGATACTTATGTTTGTTGTGAAGGAGTTGCCGAAGCTTATGCCAATTAATGGTGCGGTCCAATGAACGGCTGTGTCCACTCGCCTTTTGTAATATTCTGATATAGAATTATCTGAGGCACCCTGAAGTGCACGCGGCGCCATTGTTGTTTACTCACATGATGCAGAAGTGAGTTAGGGTTACGGCCCGCCGAGACCCATAAGCTGTGTTAATGTTGAAGCTGAATGTGCTAATAAATAAAATGCCAGCACGTTGCGTGTGGTATACCTTTGTTAAGAAAAAGCACAAAACAAGACACCTTTCGTTGCCTCTTAGCTCTCAATATGCAAAAAACGGCGTCAGTGTAATCTGTTTGAGGCAATGCATGAGTGGGTCATTCCGCGGATGCATTAAATATTTTCAAGTGATTAATTAAAAAAAATTAATCACCGCCCGTTAACGTGATAAATTTGACAGCACTTATATATATACATATATATATATATATATATATAGTAATAATTATAGTGCATCTGACGCATTTGAACCCTATCAAAGACAGTATTCCCCACAGTGGAGAGCTTCTCAAAAGTTGATACTTCAACTAACCCTTTACAAAAACCCTTTAAAAGAAACGTAAATATTTATCATTATTAAAGCATCCAATAGGGCATCACAATACAATTAGTCATAACATATATATAATATAAACCCACAACCGCATATATATGTATCGGTTTGATATCATTGGATTTTTAGAGTTGGACAATATCGGGATATCGGTTAAGTCATTATCGGACAAGTGTTAAGTGTTCCTAATACTGTTGTGGGTGTGCTGACTAACTTTGGGGCAGTCTCTCATTTGATGAGCACTTGAACCACAGTTGAAACACATTGATTTGGGCCTGCAGGGCAAAGACAAATGTTATCAACAAAAATAATAATACAGCGGTGATTTGATTTAGCAGCAATTGTTTCCTAGCACACCTTTTTTCCTTCACTTCTATGTCCTGCCCGTCGATGCCGATAACTTGATTGAAGATCTGTTGGTAGCTTTGCGCCACTTAAGGAAATGAAATTTCATGAAGAAGAGACACGCAACAACTGAAAAGAGCATTTGAGGGCCCAACGCTGATATGGGGTCTGCAGTGTCATTAAGATACATTGGCACTTCCCATCCATCGGTGTGTTGAGGGCTTTCGTTGACCAGTGGCTGCCCCAGTTTGTCCACACTGAAACTGCTGAAGTGCAGCACGCTGCCCACCACCTGTCTCATAGACACAAAAACTGAGGTGACTTCTCCCAAATCCCTGACTTGCATAAATCACACCTAACGCGGTTTTGAAAACCTACTACATTCGCTGGGAACTTCCATTGCACCACTGTAAGAAAATATTGATTAAAATGGCAAATAAATAAATAAATAAATAAATAATCGTTATCGAATTGCTGTGTCACACCATAATCTCAGCCATTGTCAGCTAGTTATTTTCCTGTTGTGCCTTGTATTGGAACAAGTGTGCTGCTCCTGTTGTGTCATGTTCACCTTCAAGACAGTGTGGTGCACACGTCGATAAACCATCTTTATAAATGAGTAAAAGAATCTCAGAAACCGTATTGGACAGTGTTCTTTATGCTCTGTGTCATAGCTTTTCATATGTCAAAGTATGTTCACAAGGTTTTCAGACCCCCTTAAATTTTTGACTGTTATTATAAATATCTAGGCTGGTGTCCAGAACGTCTTTGTGCCTTTTTTCCCCATGATAATTTATTTTTCTTAATTATAATTTGTGATATAAAGTAGTATTTAAAAAATGTGTACCATTGTACCTTAAATGTACGCTAGCTTTGACTATAACCATTGGAAAAATCTGGACCATATTATGTTGAACAATTTTGGAACAAATTCTACCTTTGTTTCCCGACCAGTGGTGACATACTAACAGGAAAAATAAATGTGAAAGGCCTGATATTTTTCATTGAAAAGGTTGCAGATAAAAATACAATATCAAAACTTTCTCCAAAGGCCACTTTCAGAAAAATCGAAGGATGCAAACTTGAAATTCTTCTACTTTTGTTTCACCTTACATATGTATATATGGCGGAAAACACTCAGGTGACTTGAAGTTCCGCTCTGAGCCACTGTGCAGCCTCCGCCAGCCGAGGGGGAAGTGGGTACGGCGCGCTCCTCCATCTGCAGTCCACGTGAATGGGACACTGTCAGCGCCACAGGATGGGCCTCAGCCCATCCAGGTCGCCGCCAACCAGTCTTCAGGACGAGGACAAAGAGATGGGCAACCCCCCCCCACACCATCTACCCATTCGCACCCGGGAATCAGGAGGATCAGGGGGCAAGAGGAGCGGAGGAGCAAACCCCCCGCACAACTCTGGGCCGAGAGGGGGCACCCAGTGTGCTGCTGGGACAGGGTTCTTGCACCATTTTAAAAGTCACATTTAATGCTTTTTAAGACCTTAAAATATAATTAAAGACCAATACATGTTGCAACAATTTGATGAAAAACTAATTTATTTCACTGTCAACACCGAGCTGCTGCCACAGATAGCCTCATGTGCAACTCGACGGCTTTGACCCTCCTTGTTCTGAACAAGTCTTTTTGCAAGACTTTGTACCAGGCACAGTTTTTTTAGTCAAGAAAATCACAACCAATAATAGCTTAATTTTTCCCATTTGACTTTTTTTTATATTGGATTTTTAAACGTTTCAAACATTTGAAACAACTTCATTTATGAAACCTGAAATGCTGAGACACTACACAGATTCCTTAAAGTGATTTCAGTCAACATGTCAGATTTTGACCCCTGAGCTAATGGAGAATCACTGTTTACTATATCACTTTATCTATCTATTATTGAAGCTGAGGGGACCCTAACCCTAAACCCTAACCCTGAGGGCAACAGAATGTAGGCTGACTTTTTGTAGAGGCCATATTAAATTATATTTTCATAATTTGCTGCAGGGCCAATAAAAAGTGGGCCGCGTGCTAAAGTTTGGACACTCTTGCCTTACACAAATTAAGTCGTGGCTATATTAAAAATCTCTTAAGTTCTAATTTATGTGTGCATGTGTGGGTGTGCTCACTTTAAAAGCTTCTGTTGTGGTTCTCACGCTAGTGGAAGACATCTTGACTGGGTCTTCATCCATGGCAAATGAAGAAGGCTACAGAGAACAAAAAAAGTAATCTTTTTAATGATTTCTTTTATTCTGTTTGCAGAGATTGTAAATTGCAGCCTGGAATAGGGAGATCATAATAAACAATCAGACCACGATGTTTTGCCTTCAGTGGCACATAAGAAACTCAGGGTCCCCCCAGGATTGATAAATCTAAATTCAAGACTTTTAAGAACTTTTTTAATGGCATTTCAACTGAAAATTAATACTTTTCTTGCACCCATTATTTAGATCATATTGAATCATATTAAATAAATAAAGTACTGAACATCAAATTTAACCTCAATTACTAAGTGTTTGACAAAAGAATGCACATATATTGAAGATACAATTAAAACACATTTAAAGTAACATTATAAAGTCTGTCAGAATTTTTTTAAACACTCACACGCACACAATAATTATGGACAAAAAGAGGAGGAGGACAGGACTCACTCAGACCAGCCATCTTCTGTAACAGGCTAGTGCACCTGCCAAGACCCCAGTGAACATGGCTAACTCTCGAGTTAAAACGGCGAAATTCACATTCATTCGAAAGGCAAACCGAAATGTTTAAGCAGGTCCACTGCCTTCGCATGACCCATAAACTGCAACCTAAAGTATCTGGATGTAACTTGAGCCCCTATCACATACTCCAAAACAACGGGAATATCGCGGGACTTAACCGTGCAGCAGTTGTGTGTGAAAACAATTTCCCATGTCGACTGACATGGGAAGCAGTGTGCGTGAAAGCAGGCGTTAAATTCCCGGGTCACAGCAGATGGCTGATGACTTAAATATCATAGCGGCGGCCGATGTAACTTCCTCCCTCTTCGCAGTAAGAGAAAAAGCGGAAAACAAACATCGCAATTATAAAGATAGCAAGCTGGAAACAGCTAAATTAAACTGAAAACATGACCAAAATTAAAATGTCTATTATTAAGTCGGGCCGGGCCAGGGTTCTTTCTCGCTAACTTTTTGAAATAACTATATGTTAACGATGTATGAATGATAAACTAAGGAATACTTGTTATAAAATAAATAATTTGGATAGAAAACAAAGGCGGCGCTGTATGGTCATTACAGAGCGTGCCTATAACGTCCTTTTTAATCTTCCCCTCTGCGAGTCCGCAAAACCGCATCTGTTTATTTGTATTTAACAAACTTTTCCAGCGTTATTTCGTTGTGTGAATAAATTTATAATGATCATAAAAATATGTAGTCTTTTTAAACATTAAGAAAATGTGCGTTTTTTTTCTGCCAACTGAGAATTCGTTATAAAAGACAGGCTTTTATGCAGACATGGTTACAAATGTTATCACACAAAATGCGGGTCGAGAAGCAGCACTCGACTGTTGCTCAGTGGTTCAAAGTATTTTTTTCAGATGAAAGCAAATTTTGCATGTCATTCGGAAATCAAGGTGCCAGAGTTTGGAGGAAGACTGGGGTGAAGGAAATGCCAAAATGCCTGAAGTCCAGTGTCAAGTACCCACAGTCAGTGATGGTCTGGGGTGCCATGTCAGCTGCTTGTGTTGGTCCACTGTGTTTTTAACAAGGGCATGGTCAATGCAGCTAGCTATCAGGAGATTTTGGAGCACTTCATGCTTCCATCTGCTGAAAAGCTTTATGGAGATGAAGATTTCATTTTTCAGCACGACCTGGCACCTGCTCACAGTGCCAAAACCACTGATAAAATGGTTTACTGAACATGGCATTACTGTGCTCAATTGGCCTGCCAACTTTCCTGACCTGAACCCTACAGACAATCTGTTGGATATTGTGAAGAGGAAATTGAGAGACACCAGACCCAACACTGTGGATGAGCTTAAGGCCGCTATCGAAGCATCCTGGGCCTCCATAACACCTCAGCAGTGCCACAGGCTGATTGCCTCCATGCCACGCCGCATTGAAGCAGTCATTTATGCAAAAGGATTCCCGACCAATTATTGAGTGCATAGCTGGGATAATTAATTGAAGGTTGTTTTTTGTATTTAAAAAACACTTTTTTGTATTTGTCGGATGAAATATGCAATATTTTGAGATAGGGATTTTTGTTTTTCTTGACTTTTTTGCCAAAATCATCAATATTAAAACAACAAAAGGCTTGAACTACTTCAGTTGTGTGTAATGAATCTAAAATATATGAAAGTCTAATGTTTATCAGTACATTACAGAAAATAATGAACTTTATCACAATATGCTAATTTTTTGAAAAGGACTAGTATGTATATATATATATATATATATTAGGGCTGTCAAACGATTAAAATTTTTAATCGAGTTAATTACAGCTTAAAAATTAATTAATCGTAATTAACGCAATTAATCGCAATTCAAACCATCTATAAAATATGCCATATTTTTCTGTAAATTATTGTTGGAATGGAAAGATAAGACACAAGATGGATATATACATTCAACGTAAGGTACATAAGGACTATTTGTTTATTATAACAATAAATCAACAAGATGGCATTAACATTATTAACATTCTGTTGAAGCGATCCATGGATAGAAAGACTTGTAGTTCTAAATAGAAAAATGTTAGTACAAGTTAGAGAATTTTTATATTAAAACCCCTCTTAATGTTTTCGTTTTAATAAAATTTGTAAAATTTTCAATCAAAAAATAAACTTGTAGCCCGCCAATGTTGATGTCAATAATTACTTACTCAATGCTCATGGATGCCTATAAAATAAGTCGCACCCAAGCGCCAGCAGAGGGCGGCAAAACTCCATAAAACACAACAAGTGAGCGTTTCAATGTGTACTGTCATTTAAAACTCCCTGAGCGGGGCATCTGCGTTAATTGCGTCAAATATTTTAACGTGATTAATTTAAAAATTTAATTAACACCCGTTAACGCGATAATTTTGACAGCCCTAATATATATATATATATATATATATATATATATATATATATATATATATATATATATATATATATATATATGTATATTAAGCCTGAACGATATATCGTTTAAACATCGCGATGTGCGCATGCGCGATAGTCCCATCGCAAGGACGTGCGATAGTTTTTTGGGTTTTTTTTCTGATCCACAAACCCTTGATCTGCTTCATTTGCTCACACAGCCTCTCTCACCCCCTTTCCCAGCTCTCAGTCACTGCGGCACTTGCTTATTAAAGTTAACGATGGCTTTGATCTTGTCAAAGAAGCCGGGCAGCAATCTGTCAATCAAACTGTTTAACTTGTTAAACAGTTTCTGCAAAGGAGCGCAGGCTGGAATGAGTGTGTGTGTCTGTGGGGGGAGAATGTGGAGATGTTCGAGACATATAAAATAAACGCCAGAAGTGATTATGAGGAGTTTGTCATTTCTACATGTCACTCCAAGAGTCACAGCCATGTTAGGTAAACAAAAGCATTTAATAAAGCCAAGCATTTTTCTACTATAGTACTTTATTCTTGTTTAAAAATGATTCAGTGGGAAAGTTATGTTTAAAACTGATCATAATTATTACATTTAAAGTGCTTAAAAGGCATTTATATATATATATATATATATATATATATATATATATATATCGGGGGATATGCGCTACTTCGCGGTTTTTCACTTATTGCGGCGGGTTCTGGTCCCTATTAACCACGAAAAACGATGGAATACTGTACACTGTGGTCATAATGAGTCATCCAAAGTCTTTCCAAAGAGCTATTCAAGTCATCTAGTAAAAATGTCTTTTAAAAAATATATATATATCTTTTTTTAATATCGCAATATAATATCGCAATATATCGCAAACCCCCAAAAAATCGCAGCAATAGTTTTTTCCAATATTGTTCAGGCCTAATATATATATATAGCATTTAATTATTAGTATCTCTGCTCTGGGGAAACGAACACGACAAAAGTATTAATTATTAAGTATTGATATAAGTAATACCGTTTGCCCTTTGGCATTTAATACATTTGATTTCTAACAACACACACACACATACAATTTAAAAAAAAAAAAAAAAAAAAAAAAAAACAGACCTGTGGCTTGATGTGTGCTGATGCTGAGCGTCTACTGTGATTTCCTTCTTTTTGGTGTCTCATTATTACTCCATAGATGCAATCCTCAATTTCTTGACGACACTGCCTGAGAAGAAAAGCTATATTCAAGACCAGCATGAAAAATGTATTTGCCTAGTACATCAGTGCATCTTCTTAATCTTGAAAACCTAACACAGGCTGTAAATTTAATAAATTGCAAGTGCCTGATTTGCAGCTGTTGTGCTTGTGACATCGACACACCCACGTGCAAACTTCAAATAGAATTAGATTTTGTGTCATACTTTAGGGATCATTATTAAAGCACCGTTTGAGTTTTTCTATATGCAAAGAATATTTAATATTTGAGTACATCTAGGAATTGACATATGAACACTCACTAAAGAACTGTAAATCATTGTCAGTCATTCTGTTGGTACTTGGAAATCCAAAACTTACTTGGTGTTTTTAAGTTTGTTCTAGAGGATTCTCGCTTAGGCTCCAAGATTCTAGCCCCGCCCATCGATATTAGTGCAGCTAACGCAGTATAATTGTTTAAATCTGCCCTTAAGACTTTAAATTCTTGCATTTAAATCCTGTGTTGCTAATAACGGCTTTAGAGTATAACAGCTTTTGTAACGGCGTTATCTTTTTCAGTAGTGAGTAATCTAATTTTCCCATCCTTGCAACGCCATTACCCTTACTGAGGATGTAAAGGGGCGCGTTACAACAATTTAGTTGAAGTTAGTTTAATCATGGGCTTCACCAGACATAGTTCACTGGGGCACATCTGCTGTGCCGCAGTATAAATTTCGCCGGTAAAAAAAAATTAAATACTTTGGAGTTTTAAGTCTACATAGCATAATCTACAGAATGCCCCTATTTATTATTATTTATTTATTGTCATCATCATCGGTACCACTGAAAGTTACAAGATGTGATATGATTAACCCGAAGGAAAAAAGAACCGAAGAAAAAGACAAGGGCTGACGGGAGAGGCATATGCTTATCAAGTCCCATCCCCTGCAACCAAGTTAATATGGTCATATCACTTTATTCCCACCATATACACAATCTGCACATTGCTCTTAAATATGGCAATTTATGCACCCAACTTTAGCTGTGATAGTCATGGGACTTGATACTTCCGCAAAGCACTTTCGGGGGGGTGACAAGCCGTCGGTCATCGGCCGAGTGGCCTTCTCCGTGGACAAGGAGCATTGTCAGCCACCTCCATATTAAAACGTGTGCCATGGACCCAGTATCTGACATAATACAAAACATGATGGTTATTCACATCCTCGTAAGTCCATTGGTCCCACAGTTGTTGGACTTGTTTTGGCCAATCTCCGCGGAGCAGCAACAAAACCATACAGCACATTTGGATGGCGTGATGCGAAAAATAAATTAATCCCCAAAATCAGCTGAATCCGCAGTCCATCGGCATGCTATAAAGCAGGGTTCACTAAATCTGGACCTTGATGCCATCAATCCTGTCGTGTTTTCTACGTCTCTCTCCCCTAACACACCTGAATCAAATGATTATGTCATCAGCAACCTCTCCAGAAGCCTGATAATGATCCTGATTATTTGATTCAGGTGTATTGGAGGAGGGAGTAAGCCTGTCGCAATATGCAATAATTCCATTTATCGCGCGATAAATTAAAATGAAGGCGGTAATTTTTCCGCTGCGATTTATCGCCTCGCGTGCACGTGCGTGCGCACATGCGGCAGACGTGCTGTTAAAAGTTCGGATTCCTCGTTACTAACTGCGCAAAATGCATCTTCGTTCCAGGTCCGGCAAACTAGCGCCGGAGCCAATCGTTCCCATTATATCCTATTGTTCAACGTATACCGGCCGCGTCAGTGGTCCAGAGTGACTGTGGACCATCTACGGCGCGCCGGTGTTGTTGACGTGTGGGTGCTCCCGTCAGGAGTGACATTTCACGTGGGGCGGCTATTTTTCGGCACAACGCCGGATATTTACAACGAAATCCGCCAAAACATTGTTACCGACTTGGCTGCTACGAACAACCTCGCTTTGACAACAAACAGCTGAATGAAATTAAGAGCGCTGTGCTTCGAACTCGTCCTGTTTATGAAAGTCGATTTTCATATGCTGGCGTTGTGTAGTAATGAGCAGACGTGACTTCAGTGGCGCTTGCTAACTTTTTTAATGCGCCCACACACTAGATATCATGAAATGGCAAACTAGATGTGCTACGTCCCATGCCATTGGCTACGTGAGCCCAGAGTGATTATGGGACACGTAGTCCATATACTACATCGATGAATTCTAAACTGTCATGACTGAACGGAAGTTAAGAAGGCCAAATCAATGCATACCAGTGACAATAGATAATGTTGCAAATATTGTTAATTCAGTACGTGACACAGATGGATTCGGACCACAAATAGGATGTCTTGCTCATGTAGTAAACCTAGCTGCTAAAAGAGCTGTAGCAGTCAACAGTGTGCCCTGCCTCACTTTACAAAGAGTAAAGATTGTTCTCAGCACTTTTATACAATTTTTTTTCAGATCAGTAAGTAGTAAGCACATAAACATTATGCACTAAAATGCATGTTTATTTGATGGCAATTTAATTTTTGCTCGTTAGCAAAAAAAAAAAAAAAAAACGAAACAAAAAATTGTTATTTTTTTTACAGAGCATTAAATGTATTGAATCCGATCGAAAATCGTGTCCCCCGTATCAAAAATCATACCGAACCGTGACTTAACTATCGTTGCATCCCTATGGAACACCACTGCAGAAGCTATGACGCGAAAAGTTTTCATTTGCCTAAATGCTTAAGTTATTAAGAGCAATTTTTTTTTTTAAACACATTTTATTTATTCTGTATTTCTGTGCGGTATCAATATTGCAGTTTTTTACTTAAGAGGCATGGTCTATTGTTTTTAGTTGTGATTTCTTAAAAAGTATTTTTGAATTTAAGAGTAAATATTTATCGTGTTTAAATGGGTGTACTTGATCTATTAATATATACTGTATTCTCACTGTGTTGTTGTAAATTGGTTTTAAAAAATTGGGGGGGGGGGGGCGCAATAATATCGCATATCGCAATTATTTATGAGAATAATTATCGCACACTAAAATTTGATATCGCAACAGGCCTCGGAGGGAGACATGGAAAACACGACAGGAAAAGTGGCTCTGAGGTCTGGATTTAGTGAACCCTGCTATAAATCAATGCTGTATTGTGAGATTCAGATTCAGAGACCTGGGTGACGTCACATTCACATTCCTCCTCAATCCAGGAAGTCACCCACTTTCATGGCGCAGGATTTTAAAAAAAAAATTGTACATATAGATCGATCGCTTCCGCACACATCCAAGCAATCCATTTTATTCAGGAGCATAAAATACTGCGTGAAATATGAAATTTTTGCTGTCATAGGCCTCCAAAACAATTCTGTGTTTATTTGAAGAAAATAAAATACAAAAAAAGCTGACATATTAACTATGAGGTTGCCAGAATATTAGTTTAAATTATTTATCATATAACGTGTCATTATTAACTTAAATATGATCATCATAATAATAATAATAAATATGATCTGTCAGTTTCCACTTATTTCATACAGTAAGCTAGAGAAGTCCTTCAGTGCGTCGCCGAGTTGAATATACACATTTTTCATATTGTTGCCTTCTCAACATGATTACAGCCTGGTTATCCTTGCCCTGTTGCGGTTTTTTTTTTGCCATGAACTTTGGGAATAAGAGACGCTGTTGCGATTAGGGGCTCGACTTGGCCTCCTCTGAAACACCACTTTGAAAATCTGAATTCTTGTATGAATTCATTTTATAACTTACTTGGAAATAACACTGTTGGAATAAATAATTTGAGCGATGGGCCCGTCGACATTGACATCTTCTATGGTGATTCCGCTGTACAGTATAAACACATGAAAACATTAGCCACAACACTCTGAAAATGAAAGTTGACCACCACCGTGTCATGTCACCTGGGCCGCGTCAGGATTTTCAATTTTCTCCTTAAAGCTGTATGTGAACCATAAGTTAAGTCTTACAATAACATTGAAACTAGCTATCAGCCAGTTAGCAACAACATGCTAAGTGCACGAGCACTACAGCAAGGATATTCTCTTTCGTTAGCTTCTCAATGCAGTCTCCGCACTCGTCCAGACGTCTACGGAGCATCCCGGCCTCTCCCTCGTCATCCAACGCATCGGTGCTCTCCCCATCCGAAAATCGAATGTGTGTGGGAGCAGGGACCACATCATCCAATTGCTCAAAGAGCTGTGCATCTCCAAAATCCACTTCAGCCATTATTTTCCAGGATAGATCCTAGTCAATGAGCTTCCGCGCATTTGCAAAGAAATACGTTGCCTCAATTGGTCAACATTTGTCACATGGTCTATCATGTGATCCGCATGGGCGCGCCTATTGGTTTCAACTCAAAAGCAGTTTGCGTTAGAAAATATTTTTTGCGTCAGTTGGTCAGGTGGATCAAACGGCTTGCCAACTACGTGAACCAGGCAACCGCTTTCCCAACTACGAGTATATATCGAACTTTTTCGTCACAATAAGTTATGAAAAACGTGTGCTTAGAAGTTAAACGCGCATGAACGAAAATGCATTATGCAGTCCCTTCTTACGAGTTACATCACCCACGCGCACATTCCTTTCATTTCGTGTCAATTCTCCATTGGTACTGTATTCAGCGTTGCCAGATGGGAAAGACAGTTTCCAGCCCAATCACCCTTTTAAAAGCCGCTCAGTTTTGATATTAACTCATTCACTCCCAGCCATTTTCACCGGAGCAAGGCCCTTCGCTTCCGGCCGTTTTACTGGATTTTGACTGATTTTGCAAGGCCCACAGAAAATTCTGTTCTATTGCTATATAAACACGGAACCCACCAAAAGAAAGATTAGACTCTCTTCTATCAGCAGAAAAAAAAGTTATCTTTTTCCATTCTTTAGAAATCAGCATTAGAAAATAGCTTAGTTTGAGCAATTTTCCTATTTCTGATGAAAACACTGAGAAATTGAGCTTTTTGTGAAAGCATACATTTCAAACATAACTTTGACTTATACACAGCTATTTTTTGCTTTAGTTAGATCCCAAACATCTGAATAATGTTTTCCTTTCACAAAATAAGATAAACATTAAGACAAATAGAGCTTTTGATAACAAAGTAACAATTTATTTACACATAACTAACTGAAAGATGACGTTGTTCTGGCCGAGACAGCCAGTTAAACTTTTCCTTCATCGCCGTCTGTCTCATAAAGATGAATTTTTTTGAGTCTGCGGGCTTTACTCGCGAGCAGCACGGACTCAAAGGCATTGTCCGCGGCACTAGTGGTCCCAGTCGTTCTGCTCGGTTGTCCAGCGCCTGGCATCCCGGGCGTCCTACCGGTTCTGCTCGGTCGTCTGCCGCCTGGCATCCATTCGAACGTCTTCCGCCGGCGCCTGGCCGTGCGGCTTGGCTGTTCGTTGCCGTTGAATCGGGTTGCGGGTCTTACCAAATGCGCTACTGCCCTCCAGTGGCCAGTTTTATAAAATGGATTTTCATCTTTGTACTTTGGAGCTAAATTGAATCAGAACCCAGAGATATCTTTTTTGGAAAAAAAAAAAAAACAAAAAAAAAAACGTAAAACATAAATACGTCTTTGGGACACTGAAACAATTAAAAATAGAACGTATTTATACGTTTTTGGGAGCTAATGAGTTAAGAGAGGAATTCGACAGGGTTGTGGAAGCTCACCGTTACTGTTTATAATGGTGGCTGAAATGTTATCTTTTTTTCCCCACTGTATTTTTTATTGATTTTCCAACAAATTATTCACATCATCAAAAACAATACCATAAAAAACACACCAAAACTCAAAAAACAATGTTATCTATTTCATTCAAAACCAGTAGAATTGAGGGGCTGAAAGTATTGGATGAAAACATTGTGATAAATCAATTAGCAGATGATGCAACTTTATTCCTGAAAGTGCGTACGGGACAGAATAAAAAAAGTCTTAAATAGCATTATTATGTGAATTAAAATAATATTTTGAGATGATTCAACTATATACTAGTACAACAATTTGGCAAAGCGCAGATGACGAGAAATTAGTGTTTTAATCCGCCGTCTAGCCACGCCTACCATCATAGGGCTCTAGTGTCCCCAACAGGTGGATGACGTCAGCAGGGGAATAGTTTCATCTGATTCAGTATGCAGCCCACTGAGGGGGAATTATTCATAACGAGGAAAGTGCGACAAAGAGACCCGCAAAATATCATTGTTTCAGTCTCTCTACTCCAATATTTTTAAAGGATATTCTTTTTATCGAAGTATTTTTCCCAATTGCTACATAAATGGTATGACAAATAGCAATCTCCATATAACAATCAGGGGTCGCATTAACCGAATATTTTCCGTCGTTGACCGGTTTTTTAAAACGGTGACGGAAAAAACTGAAGTCCATCCGTCATTTTGACAGGTTGCATTTCACACCCCAGACCACAGGGTGGCGAGTGAGCATATTAATTAGCTATTGTCTCTCTTGATGCATGACGTCGTTGGCCTTACTCGGAAAAATGTCAGGGCAACTGAGTGTTTGCCTGGCACGGCCAGACTGTTCTCCCTGTATTTTTTAAACACTGAGAGAAAAGTCTGGGACACAGCCTCTCGAGTAGCTACAAAATCAATCGACAAATCAGATTTGTTTATTTGCGTGACGTGTTCTTCACGAGCAACGTCACTCTTGCGCGCCGAAAGCCGTCTCTATAACAACACGGATGGCGGGAGAGCCGAGACTATGTTCCAATCCGCGGTAAACTCAGTTTTAAATGAGCTAAAACACATCGACACGAGACATTGACAACAGTCTGTCTCGCGCTAGCCATGTTGAATAAACTCCGTTCTCCTCGTATGTTTACTTCCGCGCGCAAGTCCCTCGTCCTGCCCTCGTCGCTTTGCTAACGGCACGTCTGCCCGTCGCTGATTGGTGCACTCCGCTGTCTGTTTGCCTCTTGTTAAGCTTGTTCGGACAGAATGTTAATTAAAAATGAATGAAAACTAAATGCTATTGAATATGTCATTATTGTCAAATTTTATTTGCCGTCCAAATATATCCACTTCTATAATACTGTAAAAACTGTAATTTTTCTCAGTTTCGAGAAATGGCCTGCAAGACAATAATCAGGGAAATTAAGTTCCGTAGTAGTGGGCGGAGCAAGCCTCCAACACAAGACTCAGGGATTAGCGCAACAAATTTTGTGATGATAGCCTGTTTCTTCGGTGATGTTTTCGGATTTTCCATAGTTGGATTCATAATAAGCCGCAAGTATTGTCGGAAGAATATGTCAAACTTTAGCTTTTTGTCCTTACCACATTGGGACGGGGTTTCGAGGAAAATACGTTACTTTTACCTGGTAAACGAGTCATCTTTTACACTCACAGAGGGTCCCCATAAGGTATGCAAGACAGCCATTTTTGTTTGGGGCAAAAGTTTAAAGGCACTTTTACACCAATGCAAACAAGGTGCATCGCGCACCGATAAACCTATTAATTGGCGTTATCGCAAGTCTCTTAATAGCTATAAACAGGGTTTTTCTTGGCTAAAAGTGATGCAAAGGTGGTAGCCTACCATGCTGATTTAGCACCATGACGTACATCAGGGGTCTCCAAAACGGTCCTCGAGGGCCGGTGTGATCAAACACGGACCTTTTAACTAGTGATGGCCAACGAAGCTTCATGTGAAGTTGCGAACCACTTGGCCGATAGAGCAAGTCGGACGTCCAGGCATTAATGACGTCACCAGCCATAACAAAGCGTCGCCATATTGCAAATGGAGCAAAAGACGAGTCACAAGCAGTTGCTCTGTCGTGCATTGTAATTAGGCTCGAGCGTTTACGTCACAGCAGCACGGGATCATGCGAGATTTGCGACAACGCAGCCATTTCGGAAGCACGTCTGCATCACGGGACATTTAAACTTAACGGCAAATACAATTCAACTACGAGTGCCAAAGATGGAAAAAAGTAAGGAAAACTTGCCAGTTCGATACAGAGGCAAACTTGTTACCATGGCGAAGGACAGATATGTGAGCAATTTTAAGGATGTGAACAATGTTGACCCTTACGAGCAAGCCGAACACAAATGGAATAAAGATGTCAACAAGCTTCCACCACTACGCGAAATGGACATCATGCTGTATTTAGTGTTTGGTGTAAGTTACTACACTCATCAGCAATTCTGAGATTACAAATCGCTACAAAGCTACAAACAGTTTTGCTGCGGACGGGTGCAGGATCTGCACATTATGACCATAGCAAACGGCAACACCATCTTTCTAGCAAAGGTAGGCAATGTGTGTTTGCATTAGTCTGTGACCCCGGATGTACAAATTTTCTGTTGCAGAAAATGTAGCCTGTGTACAAATTCTTTGCCACTCTCTCATGTCAAAATATTACAGCTTTTTCATTTAGCAACGACAAGAATTATGTCTTATGAAGACAATGCACATGTATGCATGCTAGTTGTTTAGCTGTAGCTATAGATAACAACAGGCCGACTTAGGGTATAAGTTACCGAAATTTGCGTAAACAAACGAAATTAACTTACCAGAGTGGAAGTGCATAGAGCAAACTCTGTGTGTAACTGGAGAATCAAATGTTATGCCCTTCCTTCTGATCGAGGCCACCCATGCCATTCTTCGACGTTTGGTAAGTTCAGATATGACCTTTCCCTCGCCTTTTCTCCATGTAGGGATCCGGAAGAAACTCAATGGTGTTCCATCGAGCTGTACATTCTCCTTTCTATTTGATCGGTTGTTGCAATTCTTTACCGCACAACAATTTCCAACCATTTTTAAAGAGCGACCTGTGTTGAAATGCCTCACTGTTTATGTTTCCCGCTTCCAAAATGGCGATAGCGGCGGAAACCTCGCGAGTGTCACGTCATACGCTTGAGCCTAATACAAACGCGTTGAACTTTCGTCTTATTTGCGGTCTTTTTTCCATCGGAATGACTAAAAGTTGCTGTGTTGCGGGTTGTCACACAAGGAAGAATTCGGAGCCGCATTTGAAGTTCTTATTCTTCCTCGTGAGAAGAAAATGGCAAGCAAATGGCTGAAAGCAATTAATCGAGGAACAGTAAAAGAGGACGGTTCCGTGGACTATTCTCTCCTGTGGGAACCTAAATCCAAGCACATTTACGTTTGCAGCCGACATTTTATAACTGTTGAGTAAACTGTCTTTAATTTTTGCCCGAATTAGCTGCTAGGATGCAATAGACTAGGCAGTGGTTATTATTACCGTAACCGGCAACTTGCAAAGCTTTATTTTTCTTTTGCCATGAACTGCTCTGATTAGTCAATTGGTATATTATTGGCCTGGTGGAAACTGGTTATTTTGCCGTGACGTGTTCATGGCTAAATAACGCTTGGAGGCGAATTACCGGTTATGGCAGAAATAATCACTTCGTATATACTACCAATTTTCTCAGTTCCACACAGTACATATTCCACATAATTGATAAAGGTCAACTTACTGGGTGACTTTATGAGGTAGTTCTAGATGTTTCCAAACTCCACTGCAGGCCATTCCTTTGTTTATCCAGCTATCAGCTGCGACTTTGTATGGGCAGCTTTGTAAGCCAATAAACGCTAATTTTAAATTGTATCGCCTCCTCGCGTCTGTCGGCAGTGACTCGTGATAATAGTAAGCCACGTTTAAGACGTTTTTATGAAAAAAGACGCAAAACACACCTGAAATATATGAATTTCAGACGTTTGTCTACGGAATGTTTAGCTGTGCGTACCCCCTTCACAAAATGGCGACACGTTGCTAAGCAAGGTGACGTCATCGTGACATCACGCCGACTTCCTCCATTGATTCGAAAATAGGTTCAGTTCATGAAACTTCATTACCAGTGACATCTCCTGGCATAAGATGGAACTGCAGGGGCTCACAAGCCATCTTTGCCCCTGAAGTGTGATGCACACAGGAAAGCTGATTTTGATGTGCTATTTCGTCATCCTCTTACAATAATCGCCTAAGTCACTTTATTTTAAGTTTTATTTTTTATTTTTTTCGAAAACATGAAATATTGAACCAAATTTTCATTACACTGTATTGATGATTAATTCCATTTCAGTGGCAGAATTGAGTAATCAATTTGACTAAGGATGTTGCCAATTTTAGCAGAGGTGGCCAGCACCCTGAGGAAATGTTCAAGGGTTGGTGGGGGTTGGGCGGTGGAGTAAATATTTGTTCAAATATGGCGTAGGCGAATATTTTAAGAGGGTGACTATTTTTACAAATAAAGAGCTATGAATATGTTTTGTGCCACTGATGTGAGCGACGTGGTGGGCCGGGGGGGATTGGAGTGTGCTTGTTTAACTATGGTCATTATGTGGGATGGGGAACATTCAAAGATTTTTATTGAGGTACATTATTATCTGCAGAGTTTTTGGATGGAGTCGATTTCTTTTTGGCTTAAAACTTCTCCACATTTAGAAAATACTTAGCTCACAGGAAACACATGATGATGGTCTGCATAAAAAATGTTTTGCTGACTGGAATAAATGAGGGTACACATTCTGATGATTTTGCCAGTAAATAAGTGGGTTTTCGGCTCTTCCCAGGGGTGGATCAGTAAACTATCGCTACACTTCCTTCGTTGCATATCCTGAGGCATTCCTTGACCTCCTGGTATCAGACCTCAAGCATCTCTGGCAACAACTTTAATTTTGTTAGCAATGTAACTTTTTTAAATGACATTACTTATGTTACGTGTTTATAGACAGCAAACGTACCTTATCAGGAGCGATCAGATCATAGTGTTCCTACATTTCAGAACGACCTCTCTTCCTAGCTTGCTCATTAACAAAACAGATTTCCCAGCAAGTGAACTGCAAAAACGCACACGAACCACGACGACAACCCGCAAATTTAACATTTGTTAGTGCCGTTATGAAATAATGAGATGCTATAATTCAAATCACCTCAGCCAGTCACTTGTCAGAATCAAGACGCCAGTGTCTGTGACCCACCCGATTGGATTGTGAACCGATAGGGGTGTTTCATTCAAGAACTGAAACAGTTCCTGTTTCATACATCATATGTCACATGGTTTGAAGCAAGCATTGGTCCAATATAAATCTACGTCATCGGTTCGGAGCACGTTTCAAAGTTTCACTTTCAAGCTGCCATCGCTACTTTTAACCAATGTGGTTTGTACTAAAACAAGCAGCACCTGACTGCAATCAACTTAGGGGTGTGACACTATATCGAAATGGTGATATATCGTGATATTTTGTATCCCAAAAGGTTATCGATATGCTCCTGCCAAGAATCGAGATATCGTTTAAAAAATAAAAAATAAAAAAATTTTTAAAAAAGGAACCAACAAGTTGCTACTGAAATCTTCCACCAAAATTGTGTCTCAGGTAACTCTATGGCTGCCATTGACGGTACAAGATGCCCAATCCATTTAGACTGGGAACCTTCGTTCATTCGAAATAGGGCTCCAGCTATCGATTATTTTAGTAGTCTATTAATTGATGAATTATTTAGTTCGAAAAATCGAGTAATCGGATAAGGAACATAAAAAATTAAAACACCTGAGCTGAGCCTCACACGGTATATAAAAAAAGAGGATCTACGTACAACAACAAAAAATTGGCTAACTTACATAGCAAAAGTCCGCTAGCTTAAATGCTATAAAATGCTAACACTTTTTTACAATGCTCTTAACAAAAGGCTCAGACACATATTCCCACAAAAAAACTGCTAAATATACCTGTAAACTAAATTAGGAATGCAAAAAAAAAAAAAAAAAAAAAATCATTAGCTCAAACGCTTATGTTGGTCTTAACAGGGAGCAGATGGAGTCAGCCATGTGAAATAAGGTAGACTAGAGGGCTGTGTATCCACCCAAATCAATAAATGCAAACACTTTCAAAACAAACCATTACAACGCCACTTAAATGAAACGAAAACTCGAAGCAGCAAAATTTAATTTTAATCTTTTTTTCTAATCGAATACTCGAGTTAATTGATTAATTGTTGCAGCACTAATTCGAAACCAGAGCATTCGCGGTCATTCTTTCCGATTTTCAGGGCAATTACAGGTCACTTGCTGTTCATTTACATGTCATTTCCTGTTGAGTTTGAGTTACTGCTTATTCATTTGTGTGATTCCCAGGTCACTTTCTGTTCTGTAACTCAAAATAAACAGGAAGTGACCCATAAAATACCCCAAAATCAACAGGGAGACCCAAAATGACCTAATTGCCTGGCATTGGCTGCCACTGACGGCCATAGACGTTCAATCCGTTTGAAGTGGGAGGGATGGCAGCAAATGAACGAACGTTCATTCGCTGCCACCCTCCCAGTTCAAATGGATTGGATGTCTACTAGTGATTAAAATCAATTTAATTCACAGCAGAAGCTTGTTTTTTCTGTTTATTAGTTGTTTGTAAAATATCCTAGAATGAATTTCCGAGCAATGTATCGATAATCGTTGTATCGCCATATCGTCAGATCATCGTTATCGTGAACTTTGTATCGCAAATCGTATCGTATAGTGAGTTAACACGAGGTTCCCACTCCTAAATCAACTGATTACACATATAAAACACCAGATTGGTGAAAAGGTGTGGTCTTATTTTGTTGGAGTGAAATCCTGCACCCACTGCGGCCCTATGTGGAATAGTTTGGAAACCACTGACGTACATGTATTCAGTCACATTTTTTTTACACACAACATACTAGGGTTGATATTGGAAAGAACAGATATTGCGACTTTGACTGTGGTCAAACCAGCGGACGTTCGTGTTCCGGTGGTCAAGTGAGCGGACAAAAAAAATATATGGCGTTATATTTGTGACACTATTCTGAGTGAGCAATGACAGAAAAATAGATTTTGAGCACAGAAAAATATATTGAGTGAGCAATTAAGGATTTTGAGCAGGCAATAATAGATTTTAAGCACAGAAAATAATATTGAGGTAAAAAAAAATCTACTCTGTGCTCCATAATTGTGTTTGCATGTTAGTTTTACCTGCTCAATTACTATGGCGTTATATTTGTGCCACTATTTTGAACTATCAATGATAGATTTTGAGGACAGAGAAATAAACTGAGTAAGCAATTAAAGATTTTGAGCACATAAAATAATGTTGAGGGGAAAAAAACTAATCTGGGCTCCATAATTGTGGTTTTATCTGCCTATTAAAGTGATTAAAATTGTTGTTTCAGAGTTCGCTGGCGTCGGTTCCTCTCTTTCTCGGCGCTGACCTCTTGGCCAACACGAATGTCCGCTCTGAGAACCATCCCAGGCATCATGCCAAGTTTGCCCGGAAAGGCCTTGCGACCAAAATCCATTTTTCTTCAGGTAAACTCAACACAACAAAAGAGCAATCAATCCCAACGGGTCTGGTTGTGTCAAGCGGCACGTGTGGCATTTGTCAGCCTTCAGGTTTCAGGGGTTGAAGGTGGCACCATCCAATAACGGGTTGTGGTTCTACACAATTCATGGTCTTTTCCGGGTGGCCTTTGAGATGTACACCAAGCGGGAGCAACTGGCAGTGCTTGACAACTTCCAAGTAAGATTGTAACACATGACCAATACAAATGTTGAGAGAGGCACAGGTACTGGTGGTACAGAGGATCTAAAAAGTCTACACAACCCTGTTCAAATGCCAGGTTTTTGTGATATAGAAAAAGAGACCAAAAGTAATCAAGACCAATGTGAACTGAAGTGACTGTATAATTTACGTGAATGATAGTTATTTCTTTACAGGCATGAAAATGTCTCACCTTTTGGCGAAATTCGCCGTTTTGAAGTCAAAAAGGGTGACCTACGTGGACCTACGTGGGGGAAGGGGGGAGGGAGATTAAAAAAAAAATACTATTATTATCATGTGATTAACTGAGCACTTCAGAAATCGGTCCTTTAAAAAAAAAATGACACTTGGACAGTCAGCAAATCCTTCTGGCTGCTTCGCTGACAAGAACCAATCATAGGCCCAAACTGCGTTCCATTATTCCAATCGCGCGCACGCTCTTCACGTGAACATGGAGTGCTTGGAGAGCGTGAACATTGAGTGCTTGGAGAGCTTTTGGTTGCATTGCAAAGCTGCGAAAACAAAAAGCAGGCACGCTGGGGCAGACCAGAGCGCAACATACACACTTGCCTGTATTGGCCTGCAGATTAAATTTGGTGAGTAATGGTTTCAATTGTTTTCGTATTTTGCGATATAATAAAGTTACTGCCGTTTGTTGCAGCTTGCGTTGAACACTGCCACGGCTAGCCAAATCTCCCGTGAAAAAATAGCTCCCGTTAAGTTAGCGTCAAGCTTGTGTATTTAACGGTAATGTAAACGAAGAAACACACTGCTGAGTCAAATTAAGCAGCATGCTCGGATGGAAGGGGCAGCTCGCATCGATCCTCTCGTCCGACTGAGGCGCGTAATTTTTGGCTGCAACTTGAGCTAACGGCCGGCCCAACAAGTGGTGGGAATGATTCTCGCTTCTTAAAGCTTTTCAGAAATACAGTTATCCCTCGTTTTTCGCGGTTAATGGGGACCAGAACCCGCCGCGATAAGTGAAAGATAAGGTTTTTTTTGTGCGTGTTCAATTTATCCAGATTAGCACTGGAAAAAAGTTACACATAAAAGACATGTTTTTTTCACTTTTTCCCCAAAGTATAATTTATAAATTGTTTTTAAGCACTTCAAAATGTAATAATTATGATAAGATTTAAACATGTTACAGTCCCACCGAATTATTTTTAAACAAGAATAAAGTAGTAGAAAAATGCTTGGTTTTATTAAATGCTTGATAGTGAGTCTACTCTAATCCTGTCAAGCTGCTCACTTAGTTAAACGATGATTGACGCATGCGCAAACTTTTTCTATGATTGATTTTTTTTTTTTGAAGCAACTTATTTTTTGATTGAACAATAAAGACACAAATGTTCCAGCCAAAATGTGGCCCAAACGCAAACCAACATTACTTCAATCCAAAAGGTTTTTTCAATCAAGTAAAAGTTTTCAAATGCTTTTTTTTTTTTTTTTTTTTTTTTGTCTCAAATTTATTTTTGCATTCAAACACATTTTTTTATTGAAGTGACATTTTTTGGATCAAAAATATATATATTTTCTGCATAGTTATTGAGAAAGAAATTAAAGCTTTAAAATTAAAAGCCACTGGGGAGTCTGATTTTTTTAAAGTTAAGATTTATATTTCATGATGTAGACATGCCTCGTAAGGAAAGGAGATTGAGGGATAAAAAAAGTTGAATGAGGCTGCTAAAGGCAGCGGATACCTCATCAGCTGGGTGAATAGCACACTTACTTAGAATAACAGTTTGCAAGGATAGTCAGGTATAAAATACAATTATAAACATAATTACAATGTTATTTTTTTATAAGATTTTATGTCATTGCTTTATTAATTATTAGGTGCTAGAGTTGTCAAATATGGATAATAATGAAATATTTTTAGGGAACTGTGCTGTTGGTGGCTCAGTGACCATCTGATGAGGTTTGTTCTCAGATGAAAAACAAGTTGAGGAAGAAAGTTTTGATGTAGAGGTTGAACGAAGAAAAGAGGCAGTGACTGAGTCACAGCTAGAAAGTGTTAATGACAGTGTTGATTTCTATTCACTGTTGCCCCCTCCCAATTAGAATATGTCACAGCCAATTATAATTTAAAGCTGGTTAAAATTGAAGTTATGTTGTTTTAACCCTTGTGCAGTATATTTTTTTTATACCTCTCGCAGTATTGGGGATGAAGTCTGGCGCCCTCTTGAGGGTGTGATAACTAAGTCATTTCTGAATATTTTTTTACTTGCGACATCTCAAAATGTTCACTAGCATCAGACCTATCCATACGTATATAGTTTTTATTTATTTATTTATTTATTTTGGATGCCCTCTATGGACAATAAAAGCAATAGTGTGCTATGAACAAAACTAACAATGCTGTATGTAATATATAAAAACAAATCCAAGTAGGAATATTTGATATCAGGTCATTAGAGGCTTGAATATGTTCATAAATTATAACATCAAATTTTTTGGGGAACTCAAAATTTTTTTACAATGGCAATTTCAAAATTTTTACCCCTCTCGCAGTATTGGGGATGAAGTCTGGCGCCCTCTTGAGGGTGTGATAACTAAGTCATTTCTAAATATTTTTTTACTTGCGACATCTCAAAATGTTCACTAGCATCAGACCTATCCATACGTGTATAGTTTTTATTTATTTATTTATTCTGAATGCCCTCTATGGACAATAAAAGCAATAGTGTGCTATGAACAAAACTAACGATGTTGTATGTAATATATAAAAACACATCCAAGTAGGAATATTTGATATCAGATAATTAGAGGCTTGAATATGTTCATAAATTATAACATCAAATTTTTTTTGGAATTCAACATTTTTTTATAATGGCAATTTTAGCATTTTTACCCCTCTCGCAGTATTGGGGATGAAGTCTGGCGCCCTCTTGAGGGTGTGATAACCAAGTCATTTCTAAATATTTTTTTACTTGCGACATCTCAAAATGTTCACGAGCATCAGACCTATCCATACATATATAGTTTTTATTTATTTATTTATTCTGAATGCCCTCTATGGACAATAAAAGCAATAGTGTGCTTTGAACAAAACTAACTATGTTGTATGAAATACATAAAACCAAATCCAAGTAGGAATATTTGATATCAGGTCATTAGAGCCTTGAATATGTTAATAAATCACAAAATCAAAATTTTTGGGGAACTCAACATTTTTTGACAATAGCAATTTCAAAATTTTTACCCCTCTCGCAGTATTGGGGATGAAGTCTGGCGCCCTCTTGAGGATGTGATAACCAAGTCATTTCTAAATAGTTTTTTACTTGCAACATCTCAAAATGTTCACTAGCATCAGACCTATCCGTACGTATATAGTTTTTATTTATTTATTTATTCTGAATGCCCTCTATGGACAATAAAAGCAATAGTGTGCTATGAACAAAACTAACGATGTTGTATGTAATATATAAAAACACATCCAAGTAGGAATATTTGATATCAGATAATTAGAGGCTTGAATATGTTCATAAATTATAACATCAAATTTTTTTGGGAATTCAACATTTTTTTGTAATGGCAATTTTAACATTTTTACCCCTCTCGCAGTATTGGGGATGAAGTCTGGCGCCCTCTTGAGGGTGTGATAACCAAGTCATTTCTAAATATTTTTGTACTTGCGACATCTCAAAATGTTCACTAGCATCAGACCTATCCATACATATATAGTTTTTATTTATTTATTTATTCTGAATGCCCTCTATGGACAATAAAAGCAATAGTGTGCTTTGAACAAAACTATGTTGTATGAAATACATAAAACCAAATCCAAGTAGGAATATTTGATATCAGGTCATTAGAGCCTTGAATATGTTAATAAATCACAAAATCAAAATTTTTGGGGAACTCAACATTTTTTGACAATAGCAATTTCAAAATTTTTACCCCTCTCGCAGTATTGGGGATGAAGTCTGGCGCCCTCTTGAGGATGTGATAACCAAGTCATTTCTAAATATTTTTTTACTTGCAACATCTCAAAATGTTCACTAGCATCAGACCTATCCATACGTATATAGTTTTTATTTATTTATTTATTTATTCTGAATGCCCTCTATGGACAATAAAAGCAATAGTGTGCTATGAACAAAACTAACAATGTTGTATGTAATATAAATGCCACATTTGCAGCTAATGTTTGATGCCCGTAGTCGGTTGGTTAATGCAAAGGCCACACTGCCCACATTTCTGGCTTTGTGGCGTGGCCACCACTGCGGGGTCCACCTGAGTAAAGAGGGTGAATGTATTGAAGAGAGACAGATCCAGCAAATGATATGATATGGACATTGGCCATTGTAATGTCCTCCAGCAGCAAGAATATGTGGCAGATGCCTGCAAATCACACACACAAAAAAACACATCAGATGATGTCAGATGACCAGAGAGCTTTGATGCAAAGTTTTTAAAAAGACATAACCTATGCTTACCTGGTCCAAGTGATCGACTGCCCCTTTACACAGATTGTAGTCCAAAATAATCTTGGGCTTTTTTTTTAGACAATCTGCTGGATAATGTCGTGGGGGCAAAACAGATTGACAGTAGTCTCGGGGCTACTGATCCTGGCAATTGCAAAAAGCGTTGGGCCAGGCAATAGAATGGGGGGCGGGTTGAAGTGCCTCGAAACTTCATTTCTTGGTTTTTGGCAAGCCATGGAGTGCTGACCTGATTCTGTTGTTGTTGCTCCTCTGCTGCTTCTGCTGTAACCTCCTCAAAATCATCATCATCCTCTTCCTCCTCTCCTACAAGTGGCTCAAAATCTTCATCATAGTCTTGTGACACATCATCCTTTTCATCCAGTGAGTCTGTGGGACATTCCTCCTCCAACACCATTTTTCTTGCCTCCTCAAGAAAAAAGATTCTCGCCATCTCTGCTCACCAGCCGTCACAGGGAGTAAAATGGCCTTTGAGCCGTTGGACCCCATATAAAGTTGTTTACAAACGTGACCATTCACTGAGCCAATGGGAGGAGGAAAAAGTAAAACATTCTACCAATAAGAGTTGAGATTCAATAAACAACTGCATTTTGAATTCTCAAAATGTGTCACATCAAACACCTTTTTGCGCCCTGCAGACAAGGTGCTTTGAAGTGCATTCAAAGCCGCCTTCTGCAGACCTCTGCACGCAAAAGTACAAGCACACACACATACGCACACGCTCAGTGACCTGAGAGTGCGCGTGCATGTACAAACGCACACGATTTCTCCCACAGTCGCGTCATAAAGTCAAACGTCACAAAAGTCAACTCATACTGTCCCATTGAACAAGCAACGTGCGCGCGCGCGCACACACACACATACCCACATTCGCGCGTGCACACCCCCACCCTCACACGCGCGTGCACACACCCACTCACACACAAGTGTTCGTGAGTCCACACACTGGCCCGTTCGATCAAAGCTCAACATGAAAACTTTTTTTTTTGGTAGTAAGTAAATGCGTTTGACAATGAGGGATCAATCAAGAAAAATGATAAATAATAGTCTAGTGTCCCCTGCTGGATTTTTTATTTTTAAGATATTCATCCAGGATCCGTTACAATCTCGTTTCAGTTGACACCCCGCTGAAGCCATAAATTGTGTAATCGTGGGAAATGCACTTTCACACACCAGGTGGCAGTGCATCAAAAAACGTGAGAAATTGGGATTTATAATGGGAGTCAATGGGGACGAAAGTTGGCGTAATACTCCCTGCGTCACAAAAAAGTAGGCCTCCCACATATAATAATGACAATACCAATTTTGAAATTGTGGATGGTGCCATTTTGAAGGTAAACATGTTTTGACATTTTTTGACAATTTTCAGCCCTCTAGCTTATTTTTTGATATGCTTTATATATGATAATATGATGAGTAACAAAGCAAAACGCCAGGATTTGGCGCAATACTGCACAAGGGTTAAGGTGTATTAAATACTTGGTTATATGCCCCTTTTGATCTATGAGCAACTGCTCCTCTACCGGTCTCTGACTGGCCCTGCTGAAAAACACTGTGGGTCGACAGAGCTCATTATTTTATTGGGTTGTAAAGTGTACCGTAACATATTTCCTCCACACCCTTCTCACCTTTTTAACCCCTGACCCATTTTCATGCCTGTTTATAGTAGTTATCGGCATTTTGGCTTGCTCTTTCATGTTGTTGTAGCCTTGACAATTTAGTCCAAGGAAAGAACAGTCTAAATAGGGAGCGAGCAACGAAAACTGGCAGGCAAACAGAGTGGAAAAACCGAGCCCTGGGTCCATTCTCGCCGCATGCCCCTTGGCATCCAGAGAGGTGACGTTGTCTGGAGAAAGTGTTCAGATTTTTAAAGGGAGCCAGGAAGCTGGGCGTTGTCCGAGGGTGGCATCAGTCTTAGGCTAGGTTCATACTGCAGGTCTTAATGCACGAATCCAATTTTTTCGTGTTTTTCCGACTCAAGGGAGGCATTAACTTGAAGGTCTGAACGGGACAGGTCAAGCTTAGAAGTGGACCATTTCAAATCCGATCTGGGTCACTTTCGTATGTGGTTTAAATCCAATCTGAGCCACATTTTTCCAGAATGTCGCAGCCGTCTGAACTGTCAAGTCTCCCAAATTGGAATTCATTCAGCAATTACGTCATCAAAGAGCGAGAGAGACAGGGCACTACGGTAGCGGTGCAGCTGTGCGTTATTAGCCCCTAACTTGCATTGAACACAGCTTTTGGGGAAGGGTCGAGCTTGACAACAGTCATTAAAAAAATAAAAATGGGTTGAGGATAAGCCTGAGAATGCTCTTTTTTCTCTCTGCTCTATATGAGCAATATTTCAAGATTGCTTACACGGCTGAGAGTCGGGGCAAACTGTCTGTGTGTGTGTGTGGGGGGGGGGGGGGGGGGGGGGGGGGCGTGCATGCTATCGATCCATATAAACTTTGAATATTAGCCTAAACAGGGATTATTTATGTTTGATATTTGTGTCCTCTTTTTGGAAATCAAAATATGATCTCCCTGGAATGACAGATGACAGCCAGCATGTGTAGTCATTTATTTTTATGCTTCTACGCATGCGGGTCTTCTTGCTCAGCGCATGTCGCACTGCGAATTAGTGCGCATGCGTAATACTTCAATGGGCTCAATGAACAAAGGCAGTCTGAACGGGCACACCAAAAAACATATGACAAAAAATCGGATTTGTGCATTCATGTATTTTATTGTTGGTTACACTACGTATTTAATGTCTTTATGTCTTTATTTTTACTTTACTGTTGTACTAAAACAATAGAAGCAGTCATGTCTGTGATTAGTGATAAAGATGTTAGCAAAAATACTATTTTCCTTTATGGTGGAAGGGTTTGTTTGTCCCAGTTATCCTAAATTTTCTGGGAGCCTTTGATCCTAGTAGGTTCACCCAGGGCAAACAGGTCCTGGTTAAGGGACCAGACAAATACGACTTAATTGCTCCTCTATGACGAATAAGAAAAAGGGACATCATTTTCCCGGGCACGGATGTGGGTCTCTGGAGCCAGGTGTGGAAGTGTGGCACAATGGCGAGTGCTTGGTAGCCGTCATCCAAGGGTTCTTAGCTTAGCCGAAATGTACTTGACACATTGAAGTAATGCTGTTATAGTGTAGTAATATTGTTCAGGAAATAATCATGTTTTCAGATGAAAAGTGAGTTGATTAATGTTGTCAAAATTATTATTAAAAATCATTTTGAGACCTATTAAATGAAATTCTTGAACATGTCCCCTGTTGCAGGATGTGTGGAAATCTCAAATGAGTGACAGTGCACTGAAAACCAGTTACAGCCTGACTGTGCAGCTGGACACAGCAGCTGGATTGAACGCCGTGAATGAAACGCCAAATGAGCAAACACCCAAGCAATTGGAGAATACAAATAAAGAAATGCAGTCAGACCACTGTTATTCCACCCTGCAGAGCTCCGAAACCTTATCTGCTCTTGGAAATAAGCTTAGGAGCCTAAGTGACAAACTGGCGACGATAAACTTGGCGGAGCATCATCAGGAGCCGGTCCTGCTCCTCCTGGACCATGCAGAATGCTACCTAAGCGGGACAGCGGCAGAACGAGACGCTGCGGAGACATCGTTGGCCGGCTGGTTAGGCCGCCGGTTCGCCGCGGCCCACGCTGACATCAGCCGGCGGGTGGAAGCCTTCAAAGAGCGCCACATCCAGAGGATCGGGGAGCTGCCGCCGGCAGAGGAGCTGTCTACGCAGCTCTTCCCGGATGCAATGAGGACCCTACTGCTCAACTGGATGGGACTGAGTAGGGATGAAGACTGGGCCAAGAGGCAAAGCGAGTACCCAATCCTGCTTCTCATGCTGGAATTTGCAAATCACAACCTCATCACCGGTGTGGCACACGTGCTTTATTCCACTTTGATCTGCAAGTAGACGTCCTATGATCTGCAAGTAGATATCCTAGTGCCGGGGTCTCGAACAAAATTTAGCAATTTAAACCTGGCGATAGCGTCTGCGTGATTCTGGGCCAATTCACCAAAAAAGGCCTTCGAGTATTCAAAAAAAGTAATCAATTCTTAAATAGTAACAGTTAAAAACATTAACAGTTTTTTCTGAACATGACCAAGATAGGTGCTCGACCTGGTTCTCTCTTTTTAATCAACCTCTAAAACATTCTTTTTGCAGATGACACCAATGTATTCTATAGTCGTATTAATTATAATGAGTTGTTAAAGACCGTGAAAAGGAGCCGATTAGAATTAAAAAATGGATGGATATAAATTATCGTTACGTAAAACCA
Source organism: Corythoichthys intestinalis (assembly GCF_030265065.1). Taxonomy (NCBI): domain Eukaryota; kingdom Metazoa; phylum Chordata; class Actinopteri; order Syngnathiformes; family Syngnathidae; genus Corythoichthys; species Corythoichthys intestinalis. Next base: position 29,718,233 of record NC_080397.1, read on the forward strand.
AAGCAATGATGTTTGGTAGCTTTAATACAAATCTTGATTTGTATGTAATTATTGATGGTGTCCAAATTGAAAACGTAGATGTGAATACATTTTTGGGTGTTAACATGGAAACCCCACATCAGACATATAAAAACAAAAATTTCCAAGAGTCTCAATAATAAGTAAAGTAAACACTATCTTGATGTGAACGCACTCCGCACTTTATATTCTCTCTCTTTGGTTCGCCCATACTTCTCACATTGTGCTGAGGTCTGGGTAAACGCCTATCAGAGCACGATAAATCCTTTAGTCACTTTACAGAAACACGCCATGCGGATCATTCATAAGGTCGGGTTTCTGGAGCACACATATAATTTGTTTATTCACTCAAAGCTGCTAAAATTGAATGATCTTGTGAAGTATAACACTTCAATAATCCTTTATAAAGCATTCAACAAAATATTACCAAATAACTTACAAAACATTTTCACAATGAAAGAGATAACTCATAACTTAAGAGGATATGGAAACTTTAAAATTCCAAAAATTCGAACAACTCTTAAAGGTTTTTGTGTGTCTGTGTGTGGAGTAAAACTTTGGAATACTCTGGAAATGCAACACAAGCAATGCCAAACTATCTACAGATTCAAACGGTTATACAAACTTATAGTCTGGTCACAGTATACTGATACAAGGTCTTATTTACATTAATAATCTGTCTTGGAAGGTGTGCTGGTTGTCTCTTAACATCGCTGATATATTGTCTGTTACCATTGTTGGTATCGTTATTGTTGTCATTTATAATTGTTTGTCATGTGTGTATGGCCTTTACCGTTGTTGGTATGGTTTTACTTTCATTTACCATGTTGGTATGAAATTGTTTTTGGTTTGGGTTAAGGACGTAGGTTTGCATAGGGACGGTAGAGACATAACACTGGCAACTTTTCAGGATGCTCAAATTGTCCCTACCAAATTTTAAGCAACCTTATATGCGTGATATAATGAGTTCAGTTATATAGGTCATTTAGATTGTCTTCCTATATGTTGTAAGGATAAAATTGACCCTACCATTATTAAGTGAACTATTTCAAACTTACTGTTCACTTACCCCATTTCACTTGCTGAATGTGCGGTCCACCCCCCCCCCCCCCCCCCCAAAACGCACGTTTCATTGGCTGATGGCTAGACCCACCCCCGACACACACACTCACACAACCCCAGCAGAAATACATTTAAAAAAACAGGTCGCCTCCTCCACCCCCTTCGAAGAGAAGGGATATTATAAGTTTTTTTGGCCAGCAGCAGCCACTTTAAGTGATTTTAAAAAGACACCAATGTTGTGGAGGTGGGGAACACACCACTAATTTTGCTACTGAAAGTCCGACCTGCATCAGAGTTAGCATAACATTAAACTGTGTGAACTTGCTAACCTGCAAAACTGTTCTGTTTGTGTTTTCTACACATACCAATAATTTAACTTTGGGAAATTTATTGAACTCTGCTGGGAACTACAGAACTAGAAAAACGTGAGCAAGAAGCAACACAACATACACACAACAAAATCATAATTAACTATGTACATTTTTTTTAAAAAGTTTTTTTGGGGAGGGGGGCCGCAAGCTACCTACACTAGTGTTGCGATCGACTGGTCTATCGTGATCGACGTAATGAGCACCCCCGATTTAGCATATCAATTAATTAGGTTCATATTCATAAGAAATGTAGCCCTGACACCGGTTCTCCCAATCTGTTTGGTCTTCTTAATGTCCCATCCCGAGCAAAAAGTGTACATGCATATTATGCTGTTATATCGTCCCTACCAATGTTGATACCAACCTACGCTCTTGGTTTGGGTGTTACCTATGGTAACTTCATCAGTAGGGACAAAATTGGATACAAAAACGTATATGTACAAAATTGTTTGAACTGAATTTTTAGTTGGCTACAATATGGAAGGAAGTAGCAAGATTTTTTTTGTTCTAAATTAGAAAATAGGGGTGGGATTAAATGTTTTCTTCTTCCCGCTCCTTTTAAGGCGTTTAGTTGATATTGTAATGTTACTTAATTTCCTTAATTTGTTTTGCTGCTCATTTTTGTTATATGAGCTGTATATATTTGCTGTCTTGACAAGAACAGTGATGGCCTGAAATAAACGAATGAAATGAAAATGAAATGAAACTAGTATTTTGGTATTTAGCATGTCTAGTTCACTATTTCTTGAGCACTGCACTTTGTTAATGGAAGAATCTCAGGTGCTCAGCTAAAAAAAAAAAAAAAAAAAAAAAAAACACTCTCACACCTGTGCTGTGGTCTTTCTATTTACAGGAGTTTTTGAGAAAGACATGACAGGATATATTTTTTTTCTGTTTTGTCTCACTTCAGAATTAAAATCAAGTGCCCTGTGTTGCTGAAAACTCTCACTTTAGAATTAAAATCAAGTGCCCTGTGTTGCTGAAAACTGTGTTTTGCTTGAGCTGCGGTAGTTTATAAGGGATTTATAACACCCCAAAAGCATCAACTCCGCAAAAATGCAGGAACACTAAATTCTAATTTCAAGAAGGAGCCCAAAAAATATCATCCCGTGGGCCTCAATCGGGCACCAGGCTGCAAAAGCTTGCGTCCGATTGATAGTGGGTGGAAAATTCATGGGTACTTTTAAAATGGGTTCTTGGAAGGCACATCGGGAATTTGTAGGAATTAACACGTTTTTATCTTCAGTAAAGGAGCATCTTGCACACTAATCACTACGTACCTCATTTGGAATAGCACTGGATTAATAGATTCTATTTTATAGCTTTATTTAATTACAGTTCAATGGTAGTGCAGGCCCTCAGTACAGGCATGCGAGGCAGTTGCTTAACGCGCTATCTCGTAGCGGGGGACGCCAAAGTGCTTTAGTGTTAGTGTTTTTTTTATTTTTCCTTGCCGCCATGGAGCGTCTAAGGATGGGGGATGCCTAGGACTTGAACTCATGTAATTCATCGACTGTATCTGATCGTGTATCATATTGACTCTGCAAAGCCCTCTGAGACAACCTTGTTGTGATATAGGGCTATACAAATAAAATTGAATTGAATTTACGGGGAAAAAATACTCAGAGGGAGGGGGAATACTCTTGCTACACTTCCCTAATGTTTCTAACATATGAAGTATATTTCAATATGCTACATATAAAAAAAATATTATTTTCAATTTGACTTCTGATCTAAATTCGTGAATGGAGTCAGATCTGGCGCTCGGAACCTCCTGTTGCTTTTATTTATTTATTTATTTGGTTTTCAGAGTGACCGTGCACAATAATAAAAATAACAATGTAAATGTCCCCAAATTAGCCAAAAGGTTAGTTTTCGTTAGTAGTTAACTTGTAGTAGTTAACTTGTAATGAAGTTAATAATCAAGTTGACAGTGAAAGGTAAATGAATGCCTCATTTCTGTTGCTGTCAACACGACAATTAAGACTTAATATGAAAAGGTCCAAGCGCTTAGGTGCTGCTTCAAAAAGCGACGAAAGGAGGTGGAGGGAAAATGGGCCCAGTGTAGAGTTATGGCCATCATTGACTCAAATGACAGTGAAACAGGAAAATACTGTTAGCTTCGTAGATAGCCGTTAAACTGTTGAAACAGTTTCTCCTCACTCGTTTCAGCTGAACTATAAACAGTGACGGATGTACACATTACAAAACATGCAACATTTTACATTACAAAATTTGCAATATTAAAAAAAAATCATAGCATAACATGCATTAAACATTAACTTGATTCAATAACACTGTATTTTTTTTTTTTTTTTTAATGAAGCGCAATGTTCCAGCATCATCACCTTGTCCAATGCAGATTCCTGACTCATCACTGAAAATAACCTTCATCCAGTCATTCACAGTCCATGATTGCCTCTCTATAGCCCATTGCAGTCTTTTTTTTAAGTGTCAATGGAATATGTCTTCCTTTTAGCTTTCCTGTATGAAAATCCCATTCCCTTTGGACGATTTTGCACAGTTCTGTCACATACCTTGACTCCAGCTTTCTCCCATTTCTTCTTCATTTGTCTTGTTGTACATCTTCTGTTTTCAAGACATATGACCTTTAGTTGTTTGTCAATGACATTTGGATGTCTTCCTCAGTCTACCAGTACCCTTAACTTTAAAAACCTTGCCATGCTGTTTGTACTTGGTCCAGATTTTTGATACAGCTGACTGTGAACAGCCCACATCTTTGGCAGCCATACAAGAAGTTTGATAATCCTCTCCTTGGTCTCAAGAGACATCTCTCTTGTTGGAGCCATGATTCTTGTGAATCCACTTGGTCCAGCAGCCCTCCAGGGTGTGATAACTGCACTGTTTTTAACTGCTGACTAACAAGCAGATCTAATCCGAGGCAGGGGCCCAATTAAGGAAAGGAAATTGACTGGACGTGTCTGTATTTTCTACTCAAAATGGAGTGATTCCATATTTTTTTCTTCAGAATGGAGTGATTCTATATTTATTTCCCTGCACTTGCTCCAAAAAAGTAAGATTTACTGTCCACCACAATGTTTTTATTCGTTTCTTTTAGTGTTTCTAAATGCCAAGGAGTTGCACTTTTGAACTAATTCATTATTTTTTAAAGCTTTTTATCTGAGTTTCTTCTACATAATAAAATGTCTGAGTGAGTGCTTGTCCGAGACTGGTGATTTCATACTTTTTGCTAGAGGTTGTATTAAATATTATAGATTTTTAAATCAATGGCAATGTTTTATATGTCTCTAAACTTATTTTTGTAAAAGAGAACAAATGTGGTTTATAGAACCTACTGTACAAGTCTTTAAGTCCGAGATTTCCCTTTGAAGGCTCAGATCAGTACCAGATTATGGGAGCATGCTACTGTATGTGATAGGAGCAAACACATCTCTTCACAAGTTAGATACTATTCAATACCAGTTGATTGCCAACCATGGATCAAATAAACCTCTTATGGTGCGCCGTTTGTTAAGCAGAACATGCTGAAAATTACGACAACATGTTCTCATATTTAGCGCCACACAGTGTTAAAAACGTGGTGTGAATTTTTTATAGTCACTTTTTTTTTTGCACATTTACAACATTGTTTAGCAACTTAAATATTTATTTTTGAATAATAAGTATCGGACTTCAATGTGTAAGTCCAGAACTAAATATTTATTTAAATCGTAAATGTAAATGTTAACTGTATTTCCGAAATGTAAGTCTGATATGTTTATCCTAAATATTTATCTGAAATTTATATCCGAAATATTTATTTTAAATCTGAATTTTATACTTATATCCTAAATCTTAAATCTAAATACTAAATCTAAATACTAAATTTAAATGTTCAACACAACAACATGAACAATGAACTAACATTACAATTAGTGGTGTCGATTTTTTATTTATTATACCCCTAATGCAAGTGCAATTTTATCGTGATTAATCTTTTTTTAACTATTACTTTTCTGACTGAAGAAAACGCATTGAGAGTAGATAATACTGGTCATCAGCTGTTAGAATATTGTTTGGATGTATCAAGCTTGTTTCATTTAATTTAAGCAAAGCACACAAAACAAACACTGGTAACTAACGGAAGGGTCCACAACACATGCACATAGATGTGGAGCACTAGTTCAGTTTAATTTAATTTGGTTTCAAATTCAATGTAATATTTACACCATTGTATGAAACCTGAATGATGGCTTGTTTCTGAACCAAGAGTGGTATTTACTAATCTTGCATATTTTTTTCCCAGCAATTTCATGTGTGGTGCTCTTCATTTCACCACTGTGTCTTGGTGTGCTTAGTTGTATTATTTCTAAATATCTATGCACATAAATGTATATCCACAGCAAATTGTTAATTGATCTTTTTGAAATGTTTTTTTTTTTTTTTTATCATGTAGAGGGTATTCAAACAAATACATCCGAATGAATTATTAAAATACTGTTATTAAAATATTCTCAGAAGTTTAGCAGTTTAGTGTCAAGTAAGAAATAAGTGTCTGAGTAAGTCAGGCTACTTTAGCTGATGCGGGGGTTGGGCGAAAAAGGCTCAAGTCAGGCTACTTTAGCTGAGGAGGGGGTTGGGTGAAACCTTGCTGAGTGAGGCTGCTTTCTCTTTCGCCCAACTCCCTCCTCAGCTAAAGTAGCCTGACTAGTAGACACTTATTTGTTACTTGCCTACTGTAGGTTGATAAATTTGTAGGTAGATTTGTGTATGTCTTAGTCAATCCAAAAAAAAAAAGGTTCCTTCAATCAAAGTATATATTTTCATTCGAAGAGCACCACACATGAAATATATATTATATATACGGTATATATGTGTATATATATATATATATAATTTTTTTTTTTTTTTTATGCAATTGCTATGTTATGACAAAATAAACACCTGATCATTTTACCACCTTTGCTATGTTATGACAAAATAAACACCTGATCATTTTACCACCTTAGGAAAGGATCGGCATACATATTGTTCCTTTGTTTTTTGGTGAGACTTATTAATTAGGACTCAAAATAAATAATTGAGGAGGGCGTAGGGACCAGCCCTGAGCAGTTGCTTTTGAACACACTGAAACAATGACTGAATGTTGAATTATCAGTCCTACTTATGAAGATGGTATGTCCTGTATCAGAATTTAAACAAATACATATAAAAACAAAATTTATTTTCAATGGTAAGTAATCAAAGTCCCTGTGATTTTTTTACCATTTATCATGACAGCCCAATGAGATTGTATACCACTAACTCTCATATAGGTGAATTAAAAAAAAAAAAATGTAAAAAATCTGACCTACGTTTTTTGGGGGAGGAATGAAAAAATCAATTCAATCAGTTAGCATAAACATCTTTGATGTAAAATGTTTTTTATTGTATATTTGTAATAACGTGTAGAACATGAAAAGTAACATGAGTTTTTTTGCTGAGTAACAAATTACTCTTACAATGAGGTAACTGAGTTACTTCTCCCAAAAAGTAATTTAGTTAGTAACTTGTAACTAATTACTTTTTTAAGTAAGATCGACAACACTGTGCAGTATATATTCCCTTCATAATAATTAGGACTATTAGGACATTCAGTCTTTGTTTCAGTGTGTCAAAGAAACTGTTCAGGGCCGCTCCCTTCCACCTTCTCATGACACAAATTCGGTTTCTGTTTTTCTCAAAGGTTTTCTACACGTTTTCTCGTACTAACTTCAGACAAAATGGCCACAATTCATGCTCCATTAGATCCAGTCATTCTAAACTATATACATGATCTCGCTTTAAACTCAAATTGCAGTTCGAAAATGTTTTTTTTTTGCAAAAACAATGTACACATTTGGGCCATTTTTTTCTGTTTTTCTGTGTGGAGTATAGGAGAATTAAGTTAAAAGTTTGTAAAAAGCGTAAAACTCCATAAATAAATGTAAATTAATAAATGTAGCTTGACTTGAACTGACAAAAACTATCACATTAAGTGTGCAACCGTGGTGTGTTCCCCTCCGTTTGGGCCGCATTCTAACACAATGTATGTCTAGTGGTTGCATTTACATATGAATGGTTGCTGTCTGTCGGACAACGACTTGCTAATTCAAAAGCACTTGGGTCATTTGGGCCACCTCTGGGTTTTTTAGGAAGAGAGGCCAAATCGGCCATTGCTTGGGAATATTAGGAATATTTGTCTTGAGGAAGGGCCGAGTCGGCCTCTGCTGGGTTTTCTAGTGTTAAAGAGTTTTAGGGGCACTTTTACGTACGAGCCCAGTAAAGATACTATGAATAGCCACGAGGTTTATTTATTTTCAAGCAACGTAAACAAACAGTCTGAGCTGCTCCAGCTTTTATTTTGTTACTTCCGGTCTCCAGTCATGTGAATTTGCATATTACGCTAAATATATAGTTGCAACCGTTTCCAGATATAACATTAAAATTTAGTTTTAAGATTTAAAATATATAAGTATAAAATTCAGAATCAAAGTAAATATTTCGGATATAAATTTCAGATAAATATTTAGGATATACATATCAGACTTACATTTCGGAACTACATTTAACATTTACATTTACGATTTAAATAAATATTTAGTTCTGGATTTACACATTGAAGTCCAAAACCTATTATTCAAAAACAAATATTGAAGTTGCTAAACAATGTTGTAAATGTGCAAAAAAAAAGTGACTGTAAAAATTTCGCACCACTGGCGCTAAAGGTGAGAAAATGTAATTTTCAGCATGTTCTACTTTACAAACGGCGCCCCATACCCTCTTGTGCTGTAGGTGGCGATATATATTACAACGTTGTTTGCAATCTACCAATGAATTAACGAAGAAGGAGCTGAGTTTGTTTACATCACATGGAGCGCTGTAACGTAGGGTCAGTTTGATCATCGGGCACAGGTACACAAGGTAATAGTAGAAATTACAGCCATTTCGTCAATTATATAAGGTCTCTAGTTGTTGGTCGTTTGTGAAAATTTGCTTGGAAATTGATTGACAAAGCGTTTTGGTGCTGCGTGCTTAGCACGGATAACTGGATTAACAGTGTCCTTTCTTTTAAACACATTAAATCTTGCCATAACTGTGTGCTATTCAGTTTTCTGAATCTCCAAGAGTCTAACGTCGTTTCGGTTCCGTTGTAAGCTTACGAATGTTTTCATAAATCCATCTAATTTCACTGACGTTATTTTCATAGTGACCACTCTTGACGAGACCACGGATCAGGACAGATTGAGAAATGTAGAGAATTGGATTATTTTATAATATACCTTTTTATTGTATTTAAAAGAATATGATGGGTGTTCAAAGCCAGTTTAGGACCATGAGACAACGACGGAAGAAAGCACACATGTATGTGGATGCGATTTTTGGGTGGCCATTGAAATGTATTTAATGCCTATTTAGATGCGTTTAAAATGTATTTCGAATTGCTTATTTTTTAATCAGAGCTGAGGAGGCTGCTGCCATGCGGATCAACGCAGAAGAAGGCACAGGGTCAAGTGATCAACCAAATCGCGGTGGCTCTGCGCAACGAGGTTTGCTCACTTTTTGCTGATAATGACCAGTGTTGTTAATCCTACTTAAAAAAAAGTAATTAGTTACAGTTACAAACTACTTTTCCCATAAAGTAATTTAGTTAGTAACTCTGTTACCTCAACGTAAGCGTAATTAGTTACTTGGCAAAGTAACTAACGTTACTTTTCATTTTCTAAACGTTATTACATGATCCATTCTATACTGTCTTTCAAATCAAATATGTTTATATTAACTGATTGAGTTGAATCTTTTTCATTCCCCCCAAAAACATAGGTCACACTTTTTACTTTTTTTTTTTTTTTTTTTTAACCGAGGTACGTACTGAACCGTGATTTGTGCGGTCAGTCACACCCTTAAAGTGCATGTGACACGAAAAAGCATGTTCACTTCATAATACACGCAGTATTTTATGCTCCTGAATGATATGGACCGCTTGGATGTGTGTGGAAGTGATTGCTATATTTATTTAGTTTTTTTTAATCCCGCGCCATGAAAATGAGTGACTTCCGGCTTCGGTCTTGCATTGAGGAGGAGGGCGCTGTGACGTGTACGGGTGAAGGCGTCCTCTTCACTAAACAGCCGTAGTGTTGTGTATGAGGACTAAGGATTCAGCTGATTTTGCGGATTAATACGTTTATTTTTCGCATCACGCCAGCCAAACGGCTGCAGAAAAATCTTGCTTTATGAGGGAGAGGCGTGTGCGCCTTTTTGGAGTTTCAAAAGGTTCCCATTCATGGTGGATATTGGCCAAGCCCTATTACTGTGGGACCATTGGACTTACGAGGAAGTGAGTAAACATCTTGTTTTGTATTATGTCAAATATTAATACAGCGATTATGAAGTAAACACTACAAACTTTCTTTAAATAAAGGACTACTTACGTTTGATCATTGATAGGCATGTAAAAAGCTCTCCTCGTGCACATTTGCGGCACGTTAGCTGCACAACAACTGCAGCCGCCCTCCTCCGGGTAACGAACTGGAAATTGCTCTCCGCCGGGCGGTTTGCCGATCCGCGAAGACAGTCGACAACCGGGTCGTCATGTCAAATAATCCGGGCTTGTTATGTGTGATTTTCCGCTTCGGAGACTTTGAAACATCACTCGGTTCGGGTTAGCATGTTGGCTAGCTGTCACGCCTCTTGGTTTGTTTACATTCTCCGAAGCCGGGGAAGGGAAATGACATATGTCCGATTCAGGTGTCATAAAATATCGTTCGGGAGGTGCGACAGTAAAGGCAAGGTCGACAGTTTTGACCATTATGGAGTAATTTTGCCATGTCGTCCTGAATAAATGCATTTTTATTATTTCATAATCCATTTAGCACAAGACTGTTATTTGTCATGACCATGCCATTTATTTAGCAATTGGGGAAAATACTTAAAATACAAAAATAAAGTATAATTCCTAAATATAATTGATAATAAAATTTCTAATAAAGTATCATTTCTACCATTATTTCAATATGTCTTAGGGGGGAAAATTTTTAAATCGTGTGTGACTCCTATGAGCAGCTTGGAAGATCAATGCGTTTTGGCAGTTTAGTTGTAGGTATTTTGTTCAGATGCTTCATTAAATCTGAGTTGCTCACGGTAGATGTGGGTAAATGCTACACACAATGTACACTTCACATATAAGTTCTTGCCTTACCTCTTAATGATGGTGAAGTAGTGCTTGTAGTCTTGTACTTCCAATTTGTACTAGCCAACTTTCCCACTTGCTCCTCTGTACTCGCCATCTCTTCTTTTTGTCACTTTTTACTAGTAAATTGTAACTTAAGTTGTTAATCTCCCATTGCCGTTGATGGCGCTCACGTCCAATCCATTTTGACTTGGAGGGGCGAATGAATGCCAGTGAGCTAACTTATTTGGCCATGAATGAACCAGTCCGGCCCACATTATCTCGTTGTCGTCTCGTCAGACGAAAACCAGCATTCTTCTTGTTATGTTTTAGTCTCCGAAGAACACGTTTTGAGCTCACTATTGTCATGAAAAAATTGTTCGTCGAGGAAGTATTTTCATTTTCGTCATTGTTGACAAAAACAACAATGACCAAAACCATTTGTTTTCAACAAAACGGCATATCTAGAGATGGCGATGTCAATCGATGTTTTGTGTCTGTATCCGTATCTGTATCCATTTTGAGTCGATTGTATCGGTGCAGTTGCATCACTACACCACTAGTCGCAACGGTGACCTTAAGAGACTTGAGATGAGCCTGGCTTGTGTTCTCATCTATATTTGCATCCGTGTGTGTGTGTGCAATGTCAGATGGGGTTTTTCCTCCAGAGCAGCAGGATTCAGGACAAAATCACGACACCACCAAAACCTCCGAGGTGACTTGCGTCCTCGGAATGTTGACAATGTTTTGTTTGTATGAGACATTCAGGGACATGTGTATGCCCCCACTCAGTGTGTGAAGCTGTCCACATCCTGCGTTTGTGCGTGTGCCCTCCAGGGTCCGGGTTCCCTGAAGGTGACCATACAGCAGCGCGGCGACTGTCGAGAGTTCCCACAGAGGGACAAGCTGGACGCCGAGCAGCTGCCGGCAGTTGCAGGGCTTCACTGTCATGTATGCAGAGTTACGTGTCACTCTATGCAGGTGAAGACGTGCCTCCTGCAGTCAGCTGTTAGGAAAGTTCCAGGACTGCTAAATATGTCATTGTAAGTGTGAATGTTTTTTTTTAAGGTGTTTGAGGAACACATGAGCAATCCAGATCATGTGACCAAATGGAAGGAGCTCACACACTCCGTCAATGTCATCACACACACACTCACGAACAGGTAGGACCACCCACACACAAACACATACGCCTATGATGACGTAGTTTGTACGTATGTCCAGCAGAAAGTGGCGTTGGTGCAATGTATGTCAGACTCACTTCAGCAACGATGTCATCAACCATCGACGAACCCAACAACACAAAGTGAGGTCATCACCTCATAGCTGTAATGTACATTACTGTGGTTTTGTGTCCACTTAGTTGGACTACTTTGAGTGTTTGTCCACTTTCTGTGTGGGAACGCTTGCTGCGTGTGTGTGAAACCACTTTTTGTTGGTGTACATGCACACGCCCACTGTATGTGTGCTTGTTTTTTTTGTTTGCGTCTATTGTGTGAGTGGGTGCATGCATGTGCATCCACTTGGTGTGTGTGCGTGTAGACACATGAAAACGGTGTCTTCATGTCCAGATTATTTACGTACACTTTAGTCCCTTTCACACATGCCGAAACACCGTTAAAATCCCGGGGATTTAAACGGGTAGCCCTTGTATGTCAACTGACTGAGATTACGCGGACATTTAACGGGTTGCGTCTTAGTATTATTTCCGGGACTTTTGCGGGACGAGGAATGTTTGAAAGCACGTTTGATTCCCACGTCACAGCACGAAGGAATGAGCAACATGGCAAACTGGGTATGGCAAAATTAAACTGAAAACATAATGAAATTAAATTACTACTGGATCGTAGAGCCGAGTAAAAGAGTCCATTGTCCATCTTTGGAAATGTGTGGTCTATTTTGTTGCTGGTGTTAGGGTACACAACTGCGGAAACAAGGTTGTACCTTAAAGCAGACAACAACTAAGGGATGTGTTCAAGGGTTTATTAAATTCAAACAAAAATACACGCGATCGTGGAAAAGGGGGAATAGCACAATGGGGCGGCAGATGAACAAGCTAGCAAAAAAATTCAAGAGTACAAGGTGTCGAATGGCACCCAGCAAGTTAATATCTCGGCACCCTTCTCTTGGATCGCCTGTGCTTAGATACAGTCTTGATGAGCTTGAATTGGCTGCAAGTATGACATCGGGAACGCTGCTACAACCGGCTCTGTTACAAAACACGACCAACAGAATGTGACAAATGCCGACCAAAAATGACGTAATGTCCGGGTTATAAAATCGCGCAAGCCGCCCTCCCCGCACAGAGGGCGCCAAGACGCCAACCCGGGATAAATCAAGCCACTTTCACAAATATAATCCGGTTTATTCCTGGGACATTTCCCCATGTGTAAAAGCCATGAGACGGGTAAAACTAGTGTCACCTCAAACGGGAATTTACCGGGATATAAGTCTGAAAGGGGCTTTTGTGTGTGTGTTCTAGATTTGGGACAAAATATCATTTGATGATATATTGCAATAGGAAACGTCACGATACACATCGAGTTTGAAAAAAAAAGATCATGATCACTACATGATTTGAGCAGTGTAATCAACAATTACTTTAGTCAAATCACATTACTGACCCAGCAACCTTGGCACGAGTAGCCACCAGCCACCTGATCATTAAATCAAAGGTCAAACTCGGCTTCAGAATGAAACTAAAATCATCACATAACAACAAACTAAATAGCATAACAAGCAAATAATGAAACAACTGGAACAGTAACTGAAGAAAAAATTAGCACAGAACATGAACTTTGAAAGTTATTTATATCTTCAGCGCTGTATTGCATGCTGAGAGGCATGAGGCATACTGAGTTTTAGTATTTTGGGACAGAAACATTGTTGACAGCAGGTGGCTGCAGGTTGTCTGTCTCTCCCATGGAAAGTGAGAGATGGAGCAGTAATGACCAAATTAAGCTTCTTAAAGCAATTAAAGGGTATGTAACGGCAAAGGGGGTGTGAGACATCAATAGAACCGTTATGTGCCAAGATAACAAATAATGATAAAGTTAACAAAAAAATCAATCACATTAATGAGCAATTATCGAAAATAGATCGAAAATGACGAACATTTCCGAAAGTGTTCCGGAAACAGCCGAATGGGGCGGAGACGTCACAACAAGTGATTGACAGTTGAGGCGGAGCCAGGTGCCATTGTTTTTTATCGACGAGAGAGTAGCGTTCAGGTTTGTTTGACCAAAACATCACTAAAATGGTTCAAAACTGCTGTGCTATGTGGTGTACAAATAGCTATTTATCGGAATATAGTATCCATGAGTTCCCGACGCGAAAAAAAAAAGCTGGACTACGCAGACAATGGGTAAAGTTCGTCCGTGCAAAGAGGGCTAATTTTCTAGACCCAGCCTCCGGCACGGTTTTCTGTTATTTTCCACCTGAAAGCTTCTCGAACTATGGACAAGTGAAATCGGGTTTTGCTGCAAGATTGCTGCTCAGAGCAGATGCGGTGCCCACCATACACCAGCCACCTAAATGTCCCGAGATATCAAGAAAGAGGACGATGACTGGCAAAGGACGCTAAGGCTAAGCAAAGGAGGGGAGCAGCCAAGCTCGAAATGGCCAGAGTGAGTACTCTTTTATAATAATATCACGCATTGGATACAGGACTGGACACATGTAAAAATTATAGCTCGTAAAATATATAGAACAAATCCTCTGATCCCATTCATATTTGTGTCTGTTGGCAGAGCGAAAAACTATGATAGCGCAATAAATGATAATTATTCTATACATTACTTTATTTAGCGGTCACGGTGTATCAGCTTCACAAAAAGAAATGCAAAAAATATCATTGGTTGTTTCCCCACACGATCTGCTGCCGATGTTTCATCAGTGTCATTGCTCCCCTCAATGACCGTTTCATTACGCTGCATTGGCGTTCGTTTGGGCTCAAATTGGTAACCTAAAACACCAATTAAAGCTTCGTAACTCTCCTCGTCACCATTAGATGAACATTCGTTACGTCCTTCTACGTCGGATTCGTCGCTGAAACTAGAAACGAAATTGTCTGCCATCATCGCCGCCATTCAGTATTAAAGCACTGAGCCTTTTTTCTTGTTGAAGAAACACCCCTCACTGTCAATTCTGAATTCTCTTTTATTGACAACGAGGGGTGTTTCTTCATGAGGGAACCTGGAATATGTGCAGGACGAACACAATGCAACAGCATTAACAGCTCAAAACACCACTAATTCTCCCCTCACTAGAAGGAATTATATTGATGCAGACAGGCGCTGCCCCCCTAGTGGCTGGTGGCACTCTCTTCACTTGTAATGACGTCACACACACAATCTGCCAGATCTCGGGCGCCGGTCGTTTTAGCTTGACAATCGAGCCAAATTTCTCTCATTTTCTTGTGTGTAATTACACGAAGTGGCATGATATGAATACAAAAGGCATGCGTTTATGGATAAATGATGGAATATTAACATTTTCCCAGGGCATGACATACTCTTTAAGCCTTGCATCCAATTGGTTCAAAGCTTCATGGTGATTCATTTGCTGTATGGCACTATCAAGTAGTGTTGAAGCCCAAGAGGTAAACAGTGTTGAGAATTCTATGGCTATTTGTTTGAGAAAATATGAATGTCCTCTTTTTACTATAGAAACAAAATGCAAAAATGCTATAAGGATAATTTGTTATTCATTTTTTATTCAGAAATGATAGCTTTCCCACTGTGTTTAGCTTGAAAATGGTTTCTTTTTTTAGGTGGGGGGAGTAAATCACTAGCTCTAGAACATGCTTTCACAGCCCGAAAGCCACAAAATGTGAGTTGACATTGCATTGTGATTAGGGTTGTTCCGATCATGTTTTTTTTTCTCCCGATCTGATCCCGATCGTTTTAGTTTGAGTATCTGCCGATCCTGATATTTCCCGATCCGATTGCTTTTTTTTGCTCCCGATTCAATTCCAATCATTCCCGATAATTTTTTCCGATCATATACATTTTGGCAATGCATTAAGAAAAAAATGAATAAAACTCGGACGAATATATACATTCAACATACAGTACATAAGTACTGTAGTTGTTTATTATGACAATAAATCCTCAAGATGGCATTTACATTATTAACATTCTTTCTGTGAGAGGGATCCACGGATAGAAAGACTTTTGTCTTTGTATATTGTGACTAAATATTGCCATCTAGTGTATTTGTTGAGCTTTCAGTAAATGATACTGCAGCCATGCCCCAATGCATGATGGGAAGTGGAACCATGATGGGAAATAAAACCATGACTGTGCGTCGTGCTACAAATGGATATATGTTCTCTGCTTTGGGAAATGACTTATGGTGTCAAGACAAAGATCAATTGCCACCTTGCTTCCCCACGTTGCTTCCCATATTTCTAATCATAGGGAGAGGGATTGCAAGGTTTTAGCCAGTTGAAGAAAGGCTTCAAAGACTGCCAAAATTAATTCCACTCATATTGTGCTGCCTTTTATCTCTCTATATAGGTAAAACGGCGTCTTTACAAATTGAGCGCGACAATGAGAGAGGGTTGTGCAGCGCATATATTAATAGTGTTAAATAATTTAGTGTGACTCATTTTTTAATAAATTAATTGCCGCCGCTATTGGGATATATTTGATCACCCTCCCTTAAGCCTAAAATAAAGACTCTGGATGAGTGTAACATATAATGTCTGTAACGTTAAATACAATTAGAAAACGATTTAATTCAAATATATACAGTATATATATTAAAAAAAGGCATGGCCGATATTTTTTTGCCGATTCCGATACTTTGAAATTGACGTGATTGGACCCGATCGATCACATCTCTAGACTTGTGATGTATCGTATCGTGACCCTGCCATATTAAGGTGCATTGTAGTATGAGTTTAAGTGTAATGTCCCATCTGTAGTGTGTACCTATTTTCTATGTGTGCTTTTCAGTGGTTTCACTTTATGTGTGTGTGTGGATGCGTAACCAATTGGTCTGTGTCAACATTCTATTTTTGTGTGTCTATTTTATGTCGATGCATTGTAATTTACATGAAGTGTTTGTGCGTGGATGCAGGCGTCTAAGCGTGCATCACAGCCGTTCTGTGAAGCATGTCGCCGTCACTTAAGGACACCCCGTAAGTTTGTGGAGCACATGAAGTCCGACAAGCACAAGCAACAGGTCAGAGGTCGGCCGCCACTTCAAGGTAACGTGATGCCCACATGACTAATGTGTGCGCACGTGTCCCGTAAGGTGCGTTTGAGGGAGGCTCAGGAGGAAGAGCTTATCACCGTGGACGCCATTGGTTGCTTTGAGAAGGAGGGGGAGTCAAAGCAAAAAGTCGAACTTGGACATGAGGAAAAGGAGGCAGCCACTTCACAGGTGGCATTGATCTAACAGTATACACTCTTATTATTATTTTTGTTGTTATTATTATTATTTGTGTTCTAACTGTTCACATCAAATTAATTACAAAATTAAAACAAAAATGACTGCGTGGAAACATGGAAATGAGCAGCTCTTTGCATTTTCAGACTTTGTTCATGGGAGAGTACTGTATAACCCATTGAATGTTTAAATGTCAACCTTATCTCTTTAAAATGTCAAATTTAGCATGGTAAAACATGACTTATAACTTAAAAGTATTAAACTTTTAAAGGGAACCTTAAAGTCTTAAAAATACTTCTAGGCTCTAATAACCCACAATTGTTCTTTTTTACTAAAATATGCTGTTAGAAATATATATTATTATTACAAGTTTTGACCGACGGAGGGCACCATGTTTTATGCGTGCAATGGACGCAGGGGGTGATTAAGTAGTTGGACTGGACGAGGAGAATATGTGGCCTGTACTACGAAGCCGGTTTTCTGGCTTAGCAGGGTAACTTCGAGAGTAACTTCATCACGTGCAGCATAATTTATCGGCTAAACGGGACTACAAAAGGTGGATATGTTGATACCGGGGAATGTTGCCATGGCAACACGCAACACGTCAAACCTGGTCGTCTCAGAGTCAGATCTTGCTTAACCTCAGGATTCCAATTAACCACGCTCTATTTAAACAGCACTCCTCCGCGGACGTGTCCTCTTGACAATGACAGCGTACAGTACCTGGACGACCAGAACGACATTGGCGCGTGGATTGTGAAGGGCTCTCTTCGGAGGGCAGGGGTTTTTGGAGACCGCCAGAATCCGCTGGCGTACACGGACGATGTTCTCCATGAAAGATATCGATTTTCAGCTGAGGGAATTCGTTGCCTGTGCCAGCTGAACAATTCGGACATCACCATTGTAACCCGCCGAAGTCAGGCCCTCACAACTGCGCAGATTTTGTGCCTGTCCTTTCGCTCTTTCGCCAGCGGACAATATATGTATTCCATCGGTGATGCTGAATATCTGAGTAAGAACACTGTATGCCGTGCGATTCGGAAAGTTGTAGGATTGGGGTATGGAAACGCTTCAAATTTATTGTTGAAAATGCTATACAGAAACATTTGTCAGCTTTGCTGAATGTAAACGAATGTGGAGCTTTGCTCTCATACCAGAAATATATTTAATAAACTTTTCCATTGTTATTTCGTCGTGTAAATGCATTTATGATATTCATAAAAAATATGTAGACTATTTAAACATTGAAAAAACTGCCAACTCGAAGAGGTTAAAATAAATGTCAAATCCACTGATAGAACAGACATACAAATAACAAAGATATAAATGTTTATTGAATATGCATCTTCTTGTCTTGTTTAACTGTGAGAATTTGTTACAAAATACGGGCTTTAATTTTTTTTATCATTACGCACAAGCATTGTCACAAATGTGATCACACAAAATACAACCACGCATCGCATCCCCTCATTTCCTTCTTCTCCTGAGTCCTCACAAATATAGCATACAATTTCGGGGGGGGGGGGGTTCAGACTCGGGCCTGCAAATCAAGTTAATTGATCAGGCTCGGGTCAGTTCGGGCTGGATATTTTTTTAGGCCCGGACATACATACACTCTTCATACAGTCAATGGGACTAAACATACAATCATCCTGCTTCATTTAGTGATGCGCATACGATAAATTATTTCTTACAGACAACGTACCAAATCTTATTTTATTGTCCTGACAGCAGACTTTATTTCTTTTCAAGGACATAGGTAAACTAGCATATTGACGCATTCACAAATCACACGATCTGTAATTCGCTGCCAACAGACCAGTTGCGCTCTACCAGCTGAAGCGGTGTTGGATTTCGCAGTGCGGGTGGATTTTAATTCCTCATAACTCCGCATGTTTATCGCGCATTCCTCCTCCATGAAGTAAGGTGCCTGTGTCATTGTCTCAAGTAGTGTTTGACTCTGGTCTCTGCCCCCTTTTATGTGAACGCGCAGTAACTCTGACTGTGTTGACACAGGTTCGACTAATCAACCTCATAATCACCGTCATAGCACCGGTCAACCACAAACTAGATAACCAGGTTTTATCAACCTAGGCGGGTTGCCGAGATATTGACTTGCTGCCATTTGACAGTTTGTATATCCCTTTATTGCTAATTGTTCATTGCCTTGTTTTTTTTCGTTTGTCTGCCTCTCACCGCGGTTTTCTCTTGTTTTATTTTTTTGTTTTGTATTGATCCCGACCAACTGTCACAGACCCTTTTTTTGCCTCCCTTTTCGCGATTGCGTGTTTTTTGTGTGTTCAATAAACCCTTGTACGCAATACCTCTGTTTCTGTTGTCTGCTATTTAGTTCCTACCTTGCTTCCACATTCGCGGACCGTTTGTTGGTTTTCATCTGAGGACTTGCTGACAATGACATTCTCCTGTTTCGACAATCTATCCTTTACCGCCATATGCCCTGTCTTTCTTATATATTATATCCTCTGGTCGCCTTACGTCTCTGACCGATCTTGGGGGTAATTTACATTGCTATTTTTGTGTAGCGATCGCAAATGCTAATCAGTGACAGCCAATGAACACTTGTAATGTTTTCATTAATAACAAATCTTAAATCTATAATTTATTTACACTTCCCCCTTACTATTTTTTTTTTTTTTTTTACAACAGTAAAGGTAACAACAGTGGTTGACAGATACCATTTTAATTTTTGCAGGTCATTCATTGTCAGACAGAAACAGCACAGCAAAAAGCCACACTAAAAAATAAGTAAAAATAACAAAATGGCTTACCTCTTCCTCCTCTGTAGGACCATGGCCCCCAACAAAATGTTTACGGCATATGAAATGTGAATGGCTTCACCTTGCTGGTGTTAAACTGGTCTTTTGGACGTCCGTGCAAGTTGATTCATTCTTCTTCCATTTCCTCCGAGTTTTTGGTTATGGGAAACATATAAAGGAAACATCCTTTATATGTCGTAATGTCTAGAGTTGTTTCTACAAGTTCCATAGCAGCAGTGTTTACTCGGCATGTTCTTTTTTGAAAGATTACCGGCAGAAAAAAAGCAGTAATAACTGTATGTACTGATTGTATGCGAGGGTGTGTCTATGTTGACCCGCTTCCAGGTTACGATGGCGACGTCACGGTCTAAAAATAGCATTCGTGCGGTACGCTATTCCTTCCTACGCGGTGAGATGTCCAACACATGCGCACATCGGTTGAAAGCTGCGAGTACTTGCTATTTGTGTTTTTTTTATTGAGTCTTTTAGCTTTTCATTGCCTCAAAATACTTATTGCATGTGTTTCCCTCTCATACGTTTAAGCAAGTGTTTTCTTGTGGTGGCTTTAAAGCAGATTGTTGAACTGTTGACCATATTAGTCACGTAGCGTATTTAAACCACCCTTTTTTGATATTACCACGCTTAAGTATTTTCTTAAGGCATCTTTAGTATGTTCTGTCTGCATGCATCTAAACAAAACAAACTGAAAGCGCACGGTAGTACTTTGGGTGTCAAATTCGCCTCCTGTAGGACATTTCGTGGGGGTAGCAGATTTTGGCAGAAAACCGGTTTTGTCCTACTCTCGTCTCATCTCCTCCCGTCTTTCTTGTTCATTTTGCATTTGCTGCTATTTTTGTGAAATATAGAGTGCTGCCATGCTCAATGTTCCTCTCGGGTTCAAATTTAATTGGCTGAACAGATGACATGTTTATGTCACTAGAGCAGTGCTTCTCAATTATTTTCTGTCACGCCCCCCCAAGGAAGACGTAAATGTTTCGCGCCCCCCCAAACTCTCTGCCGCCACTGTAAATAGTATCATTTGTCTATAAAATTACTATTATAAATACGCATCTGCCTAACATTGTGTCCTTTTTTTCTAATAAAGAAAAAAAGTAACATAGATCAACTTATAATAAAGTATAACTTTATTATAAACATTGTTTTGTTTGTAACAGAGAAGACTTGATGTGCATCAATTTGCCTGAATAAAAAAAAAAAAAAATCACATCCAAACTAAAAAATACACTCAAGGTACATTTTTGACCATTTGATACAGAAAAATAAAATGTAATAAAATCAGTAAATAATACCAAATTAAAATTGATTAGAAACATTCACTCATGAGGACAGTGTGCCAAAAAATTTGACCGAAAAAACAAATCTGAATAAAAAGGGGGGGGGGGGGGGTGTCCTTGGACAGGACAGTTTTTATTTTTGCTGCTCACAGTATGTACCTCCTTTGCAATGATGTGGAGTTATTTTTCAATTAGCATGCTAACAATGCTCACTGGCTTACTGATATAACACTGACAAAGCAGGACGATTGTTGGCAATATTCGGCACGTTTTCACTGAAAAAATCAAGCGGCTTAACAATGAGATTGGGGTCTAATGTCTTTAAGTGGCGTCTTAATTGATTTGGCTTCTTGCTGTCTGCTATAATTATTTTTAGACACAGTAAACAGTGGTCTTTCATCATCACCCACTGTATTAAAAGTCAAAGCTAAAAGGCAAACGGCACGAAAAAAGCGCATTCACGGCGGCCGAGGTATAACCGTAGGTGAGGGCAGTCGTCGTGACGATCCCAAGCCGAAAATGGCACTTCTCGGGCGGCGACGTGAGAACCGGACAAGACAGTGGGTCGCTGCGTGAGTGAGTCCGGTCGGAAAACGGCTTTCAAAAACGGCGGTGGCACACTGCTCTTCATATCTGTTGTCTGTGTGTGCTGAGTGCTCTTCCTTAGTTCAAAAATACTGCGCGCACAATGAAAATGAGAGCGCCACTGCCACCTACTGAGTGGATGTGCAAGTACACTTTATTGCAGTACGGCAAAAAAAAAAAAAAAACACATAAAACATGTACCCCGAGGTCACATGCGCCCCCCCTGGCATTGCTCTGCGCCCCCCCAGGGGGGCGCGCCCCACTATTTGAGAAGTACTGCACTAGAGTCATACTCTGGAAGCCAGGCCAAGTGACATCACTGCACTGCGACGTTAACAACAATGGCGACCTACTAGTTAAACCAACATTACAAATTGTATAAAAACGGAAACATCAAGAGGGGTTTTAATATCAAATTATTTTAACACATACTAACATTCATCTTTGAAGTACTACAAGTCCTTCTATCAGTGGTTCCCTTTCAGAAAATATTTTCTATTTCACAGTCACTGTTCTTCTGTAACTTTTATCATTATGTTTTCTGAAAAAAAAAAAAAAAAAATTGAAATACCTTGGTCATTTCTGGGGAAAAGTGTTCCACTGGGATGAGTGGCATGAGAAATAGCACACTGCTGCCATCTCACAAGTTCAATTGATGCAAAAAATAAATGATTGATAATTGATGCTGTCAAATAATATGTAAAATTGTCAGTTGTTTTAGATGGAAATCTGATTTTTTTAAAAAATCTTAATTGAAAGCTTGTGATTTCAGTAATATGACCTCTAAATGCTGCAAAATTTATTGGTCTTTGGAACACTGCATTTTAAGTTTATCATCTTGAAAAAAATCTATAATCATTGAGTTATATTGCATTTAAGGACGTCAACATTATGCTGGCTGTCATTTAGTTTTTAAAAAAACAACACAAATATTTCTTTTGGATAAAAATTTCGAACTCAGTGTTTATTTTGGATTTTGAACGTGTTTGGTTTTCTTGTGTTTTACTGCATGAGTACAGTTTTTCTTGCATGAACATAAAACTTGCTAACGCAGGGACTAATAGCGTCCGCAGGGGACGCTGTTTCACAAGCAAACGAATAGTGTTTTTTTCCCCCATTGCAATGCAATGCAAGAAATGATCATACTTCTTCAACAGTGATTGTCCAAGTGTGTTAATGCACCACTGACAAACTACACTTTGTGTTTCCTAACTTTAACATATATACATTTGCATTCAGGTTTTAACTAGGGCTGTCAAACGATTAAAACTTTTAATCGAGTTAATCACAGCTTAAAAATGAATTATTCGTAATTCATCGCAATTCAAACCATCTATAAAATATGCCATATTTTTCTGTAAGTTATTGTTGGAATGGAGAGATAAGACACTGGACGGATATATACATTCAACATACTGTACATAAGTACTGTATTTGTTTATTATAACAATAAATCAACAAGATGGCATTAACATTCTGTTAAACCGATCATGGATAGACTTTTAGTTCTCAAAAGATAAATGTTAGTACAAGTTATAGAAATTTTATATTAAAACCCCTCTTAATGTTTTCGTTCTGATAAAATTTGTAAAATTTTCAAACAAAAAATAAACTAGTAGCTCGCCATTGTTGATGCCAATAATTACACAATGCTCATAAAATCAGTCGCACCAAAGCGCCAGCAGAGGGAGACAAAAAACACAAGTAACAAGTGGACATGACACTATGCCGTCATTTTAATCTGTTTGAGCGGGGCATGTGCGTTAATTGCGTCAAATATTTTAACGTGATTAATTTTAAAAATTAATTACCGCCCGTTAACGCGATAATTTTGACAGCCCCAGTTTTAACGAATCTTCATTTTAAACATTTTCTTTTTATTTAATATTGAAAAATTTGATTGAATCAATGTGTAAAACGGTTAGTTTTTGCTGACACATTTCCATTAATGTCTGTAAAATTCCCCTTTTCCTATTTTGACTTATTTAAAAATCTTTTTCATGTACAGTAACGGGTTTATTATGAAATCTGGATCCCCACCTTCTCGTTGTGAATTATTTTTTAATATCTTTTGCGATTCAATTTTAGATGATCCCCCTTCTAACTGTAAATTTTGATTTTATAGCTATAAACCGGGGGTGCCGTTTCCTCCCCGCCATCTGGCAACGTAATCACACGGTAGAAAATGTCTTTGCTGTTGTTGCAAACAGAACATAACTGAAAAGCTCTTTATGCTGGGGAAAAATATTTGTCCTCACGCATCCAACTTTCACAAAAAAGAACATTCTGAAATCTGTTTACCTTGAGTAAATCATGAAATATGTACATTAAAAATGTGTCCTCCCTTTGTTTTATTTGATTTAGTGTTTTATCCAATAGAAAATAAACAAGTGCATTCTAGTCAGAAAATATAGCCTACTTTAAAAATAAATAAATAAATAAACATTTAATTTTTTCAGAAAATCATGGTGCAAAACGGTATCATGGATTTTTTTTCCTTTAATAAAATATTAGGTTTTATCTTAGACAAATAAAAGTGTTTGTGTGATTTGAATTAAAATTTTGTGCTACAAGGACAACACAACACACGTATCCCATGTAGAATGATGAGTTATTGATTTGTCCAAAAAGCAGACATTCTGTGTTTTCGACCTTGGTGATGTGCTTTCCACAAGTAGTTTAAAACTGGAGGGTGGGGGAAGGGGTGATTTACCCTCCAAGTTGACTTGTTGCCCTCAAGTTAGCATCAAACATACTAAATAAGACATTGAATCATACACTTACAGTATGTGTCGTCGTTTTGATGTAGTTATGATTGGTTTTCACTGATTGGCGAATATGAATTGTGATTTTTATAACAAGTTGAGTGACATTGTGATGATTGGTTGATAGTAGGTATGCATGTCATGCAAAAGTTACCATCACTAAAATTCCTTTTTTTCAATTGTGTTTCCGTGCTGCCAAACCCAAACCGCTTGTCCTACCGACACCGTTCAAAAACCAAAACGATCGGAATTCACACATGACACAGGCTCTCATTTTGTTTGACAAGAATTAACGTTCATCCCAAAATGCAGGTTTTTTGAGAGAGAAAAAAAAAGTGAAATTTAAAAACGCTACAGTTTTGTGTTTGTTTCCTCCTAGCAAGGGTGGACTGGGACTAAAAAGCAGCCCTGGACTTTGACTCAGCCCAGCCCACAAGAATCGCTGTACACAGACCCTCTAGGCTAGGAGGTCCGGGGGAATGCCCCCCCGGGAGAATTTTTAAAAAATATTTTATTGTAAAATGCATCAATTTTGTTCACTTTGAGAGAAAAATTAAGAAAATGTGTCTAGACTGTGACTGTCTGACTTGGGGCGCTCAAAGTACTGAGAGGCTGAACTGGAGTTGGATTCATCTTTCTGCCCTAGCTCTATAATCAACCTGAATAAAATAAAAGAATTTATTTTTGAAAGCAAGTTTTATGTATTCAATTGATTAAAATAACACCTATCCCCTGTGTCTATAAAATGACTTCATTGTTAATGCCATAATTAATCTTGCCACACAATAAATTTAAATGAAAATACAATAAACATTTCAAGACAAATCCCGTATACATAACCTTCATTGGAAAGTATTAACCAGACAACAAAACGATATATAAATGATTAAAAATAATATGTCATATCAATTTAACTACTAAACTATAAAGTAAAACCACTCATTTTATTAATATTTTGTTATATTTCTTCTGAATGAATATTGCTGCTGCATGTGCATACGTTTTACAGCTAAAATGTGTTTTGCTGGCACTAGCCCTTTAATTGCCATTTATTTCATTTAAATTGTAGCTACCTGGTGGATAACAATTGCCAATATACCTAGCAAGTAACCCTCTTCATTCCATCTCAGCAAGGTGGCAACTAGAAAGTCCGCCAAAGCTCTTGTCGCTCTATCCTGCCCCTTCGTGGGCCACAACAAGTCTTTCAGCCAGGCGCATTGCTGCCACCTGTCGGATTGGATGCGAACTGTAGATAATCACAGAGTATAGAGGGGATAAAAACAGTGATGCATGTATGGCGGCCGCCGGCCGTCCAGAGCACCGGCGTTCTGTGATCCTCCAGAAGCTACAGATTACCAGTCCGCCCCTGCCTCCTGGTGTGACTTGTCCCTGTGATTGCCCATTGATTTCACCTGCTGCGCCTGCTCGTTGTGTATCCTCCAACTTGCTTCCTCCAGTGTCACCCACCTGTTCCTCGCTGTCTCGTTAACCTTATCTGTGTGTATGTATGCTCCCCGTTTTTGTTGAGTTTTTGTCATGATATTGTCCATGTTCACGTCAGCGTCTATGCCAGTTTCCTTGTTCCTCGTGTTCCTGTGCCCTTGTCCTGCTTCGTTCCCAGTAAGTTGATTTGTTAGTAGAGCTAAAACGATTACTCGAGTAACTCAGTTTTAAAAAGTTGACCGCGGAATTTCTCCGCCTAGAGCAGGGGTGGGCCAACTATTCCACAAAGGGCCGCAGTGGGTGCGGGTTTTTGTTGCAACCCATTAAGACGACACATTTTCACCAATCTGCTGTTTTAGAAGTGCAATCAGTTGATTGCAGTCAGGTGCTGCTCATTTCTGCTGAAACCTCACTGGTTATACTATCTGTGCTGGGTCAGTTGGAACAAAGACCAGGACCCACTGCGGCCCTCGAGGACCGGTTTGCCCACCCCTGGCCTAGAGGAATCGTTTAATTTTGCCAGCTCCAACCATGACGTTTTGCCTGGACTACGTTTAATGCGGAACAACATGTACGTACAACTGTGCGTACTGGAAAAAGACACAGGCGGCGGATATATTTGATTGAGGTAACGACAAAGAAGCTGATGAAAGCGAAGAGAAAGGCATCAAGAAAAGCAGAAAATGTCAAAAGTGTGGGAGCATTTCAAGCTGGACACCAAGGTGAACACAGTTTCATGTATTTACTGTAAGACAGTGCAGTGCTTGCATACCACCACAGCACGTCTTCAATACTGCAGTTCCACAGAAGGCACCCTGTGTACTCCGAGAGCAGAGGAGCATTACTCGAGACAAGGTAAAACTAAGTTAACGTGGCACTAATAAATAATATTAAGATTACTGTACCTTGCTAATGTAACGTTAGCCCTGTGGAGGGCTAGGTTTCTATTAATTATGACTACTGTCGATGCGTGGCTAACGCATCTTTCATACTGGCCTTATTCAATCTAAAAACAGCGCTGTAGAGTGAGGGCAAGAAATAAAAACATAATAAAGATAACTCAATTTTAGCTCAGTAGTCATTGATGGGTAAAACACCAAGTAGCACTGGTGCCAAATGTGCTCTAATACAGTATGTATCATACATTTTGAACACTGCACAAGCTGAAAATCTTATCAGGACTTACAATTTACTAGAATTTAAAATTAGACACAAATGGAAAGTTAATTGAAACACGTGGGGAAAAATGCCTATCTTTTAAGTTATGTGTGTTATCAAGCTTAATGACATGTTTAGGTAAGAAATAAGATTTTTTTTTTTTTTTCTTGAGTCACATCTGAGAGTCAATTGTTGGCTGTTATCAACAATGTACGTCTAAAATAGACATCGTCTAAAAATGGTTCAATATTGGGTAAAATGTCTTTTCTCGTGTATATTTGTAATTGCTCTTTACCCCAAAAAATGTTTTATCTGATTTATCGATAGAATTTTCAGTAGAGTACTTGATTACTAAAATATTCCATAGCTGCAGCCCTATTTGTTAGCCTGACTTTTGTTCTCCTTAAGAGTTTTTGGATTCCCCGGTCGTTTTGTTTGTACTTTGTTTTTTGTTGGCGTTGCTTAAAACATTTTTGCACCGCCTGTCTGCCCTACCTCCGTTTCCCTGCGTTTGGGTCCACACCACCTTCCTGCACGCGTCGTCTGACAGCTACCTGTTTTTTCACATATGTGTCTACCAAAATTTGCCTAAAACTTTTCCATTCATTTCGAATGGCCAGAATTTCCCATTCATTGCCCATGGCCCTATTTGCCATTCCATTGACAGGATTTGACCTGTAATCAACAGGAAGCGATCTGTTATCACCGGAACTGATCCAGAAATGCCCGCAAATTAACTGGAAGTGACCTGATATAGTAGGAAGGAACCCTGAAATGCCCGTAAATCAATAGGATGTGACCCCAAAATGACCCTATATAAAAAATGACCCTAGATCTAAAGGAAGTGACCTAAGAAGTTACCCGTTATCAACCAAAATGCCCTAAAATCAACAGAAAGTGACCCCGAAATGCCCTAAAATCAACAGGGTGTACCAACTGTCCAAGCAATGTTATCGTTGCAATTTCTCCAGAAATGGCATTTTCTAGTTGTGAATGTTGCCTTTTCTTGGTGTTGGTTGCAATCCAAAATGCTATAAATGTCTTTATTCTCACTAATAGTAATGACTGTTTCCTGGGCTGTTATTTTTTTAATTGGTCGGATGCGATCAATTAGCATTGCCCAGAAATGGTTTTTAGAGCTGTTTTTATGGTGTTTTTCAAAAGTTTTTTTTTCTGTGATAAAAGCTCAGCTGCCGCAAGGTCACCGAGTGCCTGAAAGGAGCGCTTAACGAGCTTTTAATTCTTGTCATCTCCATTTGAATGCCAGTGTGTATGTGGCTTTTGTCACTGATGATCCATTAGGTCCAAGGACGTCATCCTTGCGACACACACGCACACACACGATATAGATGGCTGTCTTATGGATGCTTATGCTGCGCGCACACACAGGCACGCTTATGTACTTGCAAAGCTGTGTGGGTCTGAGTATGTGATTACTCATAAGTTTGGTAGAGTATGATAATATTGTTTCCTCTGAGGGATTACAATTTCTAAATGCATAAGAATGAATAACACCAGGATGACGTGTGTAGCTCACTTTGTGTTCATGATGTGCGAAGCTATGTGAAGTCAGTTAAAAATGATAAAATGGTGAACCCGTGCAGGGGCCCAAGGAGGATGCTCAGGTAGAAAAGCGAGAGGAAAGGGGAAGCAGGAGAATGTCGAGAGACATTAGGAAGATAGCTTAGGAAGTCACCTCGAATAACGTTTTATTGTTTTCAATAAAATATGTACATGTCTTTGGTTGTGGTTGCTTTAACTTCATTCATTTGAACAATTAATGGTTCAGCTTATCTGCTACCCAAGGGTTACACTTTACAAGAAGGGTCCATAAAGCATTCGGTGATGGTTAATTAGGGTTAAGGGGAGGCATTTATAATTTTTTATTTAAGAGACACATGTGCTACATTTTACCATAAGGGTTCAAAAAGTATTCAGTAATAGTTAATTAGGGTTAAGGGGAGTCACTTAAGCATTTATAATTTCTTGGTTAAAGGTCACATGTGCTACACTTTACACTAAGGGTCCAAATAGTTTTCAGTAATGTTATTACTTAACCATGGTTAAGTAATAATTATGAGGCACCCGTACACATATTTTAAGATTAATACTTAAAGTTAGGTTCGCAGCACCTAAGGACTCACACAGCAATGTTTCCCAATTTAAAAGGATATTCACTTTCTTGAACCAGTATATATTAATTATGTATTAATTTATAATAATGATGTATAATGCACGAATTTCTATGTGAATTCACATTTAGCATTATATATTTTTTTCTGATACTTAAACATTAGTTACTGTCTGGTTATGTATCAATTAATGTTAATATATTAATGTTTATAGTTAAACATTAGTTTTTGTCTAAAAATGCATTCATTAATGATAATTAAGGGACACTTATTGTAAAGTTACCCACATTAGGAACAACCTATGGGGCATTTTTCTCTCGTTAAACGAAAATTGGCAATCGTCTTGTTTTAGTCACCCAGACACATTTTTAAAGCGGAAATGTGAAGTAGGGTTGGCCAACCATGTTTTTTAATAATAATATCAATGGCTAGACAATTATAAGCATATTTTCATTATTTTTTTTAACGCAACCCTTCCAGATTCTTGGTTTAACCCGTAGCAACCCCCTTGACAACGAAAATGCTTTTCTTCGGCAATCTTTGGAAATGACATCACACCTAGAAGTGCGAGGGAAGTCCGCCATAGAACAGTATTGTTTGTTGCATTGTTTCTCGGTAAGATGCCATGGCGGTGTGTGGCGATGTTTTGTTCTCACTCTAACGAAAAGTTTTATGAGTGGCCAAAGGATAGGGCACGTAAATGGACATCTTTCGTTCTCACTAAGCGAATGAATTTCACGCCATCATGGAGTACTGTTCTCTGCTACAAACACTTTGAAGATGCCTCCTTCCTTAACCGGTCTGCTTATGATCAAGGATTTGCCAAAAAGTAAGTGTGATTTTTGGATAGATGACTGATGACTTTGTCAAAGTAGAGCTGCCAACTGTTGTGGAATGTACAGTAGAAGCTAGCGACGTTAGCCGAAAGCCAACTCGTGGCAATATTCGTGGCATAGTTGTTGGTGTGTTCGCAAGGTTAAGCGTGTTTAAATTGTGCGTCATCTACGATCTTGTCTGAAAGGGTTAATCCACTGTCGATAGGGAAAGGGGTGTGGATGTGCATATACGCGGGTCGGCGTCGCGGTAATTCACGGTCACGTTGCCGTAAGAGACACACACCGCCGGTGAGTTTGTGCACATTTATTTGTATTTGTATTATGTATTTCCACCTTCATGCTTCAAGCATTGCATTGCATTTGTACGGTTCTTTCACGGTGATCGCTTGATAGCCTTCTAGTTAGTGTTTCACAAGAGCCGCTGACAGGTGACAACTAGCGTGTTGGCATTGAGTCAATCTCGCAGCGAATCAGCGAGCGGCTCAAGTCACGCAGTGAATCATGGAAAATGTAGTCTCGGGACAACACTGAAGTGGTGCTTTGTAATCTGTTCGCTTGTGTGAAAAAACTACATTTCCTCACGCCATTAGACGCCACTCCCTGTCGAGAGCCCCAAGCTGTGTTTGTACTGTTAGCTCCATGTGTTAATAAAGAAACAAAGTTGTCAGCACGTCGTGTGTTCGATACCTTTGTCAACAAAAAGCTCATAACAAGACATTATGCACGATCCGTTTAAGAGACGCTGAAAAACTTCGCGGTCGAATGTGAAGGCAGTCCGCTATTATTTTGTTTTCTTATTGTTGCCACAATAAAGTGGAGAAAGCCATCAACGACTCATCTCCTTCTCTCCCCCCAACGTTTTTATATTATTATTTTGTATGCACGAGAGCTGCCGGATCTGCCAAAATGAACATGAAGTCTGACTATTATTTTTTTTAACACTGTCATCAAATAGACAAAAACATAAAATTATGTGCAAATGCCTGCATCATCAAATCATGAAAATAATAACAGCCTATATTTTACTAATCTTGTAATCTCGATGGGTCTTGTCTCCATTCCATGTCAGGTACTCTAGGCACATTGTTTGCATCCTGATTAGCATCTGGCTAATACATGTTAGGTCCAACATAAAATTCCAACCTCCTCTTCTTCCTCCAACTCTTCAAAAACTTGGATCTCCTCCCTTGCGCTCGATCTACGCTTATATCGCTGTTTGAATCATTGTTTGAAGGGCTTTGTATGGCGGCCGTATGTATGGAGCGCTGCCATCGCTGTTCTCGGTGTGACGTATCACTTCCGGGTTCGTCCCCTTTCAGGCTCGAACTTCGGAAACGCGATTATTTTGTCAAATATACAACATATAAATTATTTTTTCATGCTTTATTTGTTGGACAATGTTTAATTACTTTAATTGTGACCCTATTTGGCATGTTATAAAATTACCTCACATTTCTGCTTTAAGCTTGTTATCGTCTTGTCATTGTCATGAAAAAAAAAAGTCGACAAAATATTTTCGTTATGGTCATCGTTAACGGAAACAATGGTTGCATGGATTCCACTCAATATCAAACAGATTTAAATTACATAGGGCTTGATATTTCAACAGTACAACCCAAAACATTGCGCAAAATACGATACTCATCCAATGGAGCAAGTAGAGGGGTTGGACAAAATAATGGAAACATAACATTTTGGCATCATAATCATAAAACATATTGTTAAAGAATGGCTTGAGGAACATTCAAATGAAGTTGAGCATCTCGTATGGCCGGCACAATCCCCAGACCTCCACATTATTGAGCATTTATGGTCAGTTTTAGAGAGTCAATTAAGACGTCGATTTCCACTGCCATCATCTCTACAAGAGTTAGAGGGTATTGAAGAATGGCTTAAAATTCCTTTGGAAACAATTCACAATTGTATGAATCAGTACCTCGGAGAACTAGGTAGACCAACATACGTTTTTTTTGTTGATTTTTTTAAGGTGTTTCCTTTATTTTGTTCCCTGTACAATGTTTTATGAGGGCCATCCCAATCCCCAGGCCTGAAAATTGTTAAAAATCTGTGTGATGATCTGGGGCTGGTGAGCTGTCCATGCACAGTAACCATTAGACTGGACTGGAATCTACTGAAGATTAAACATTTTTTTCCATTGGGGCAACCACATTTTTGCAACTGTATTGTATGGATATCAATACAATTGGTTTCACTTCTGAAATGTTATGTAACGTTCAAACTCGTCGCGCTTATTTCTAGTTTCCTGATGGGTTCCCATACAAAGACAATGTAATCGCGCACGGAAGGGTGACAGGTGGACCCGCGATCGGCGACACGCCACGACGTCCCCAGTTTGACCAGATAGATAGACAGATGTCACTGTCACACATGAATTTTCGCGCCACAAAGAAGATGGCTGAGGTGATCTTTCATCAACAGATTTATGCGACGATGAGGAAGCAGCCAATCAAATGTTTTCTCATTACCGTGACTTAAGTTGCTGGAGCCGAAACCTTCCAAGAACAAAAAAAAAAGGATTATGAGAATAGTCAAAATACAGTGGTACCTTGACTTACGATCGCTTCGACACACGATCTTTTCGACATTCAATGTAAAATTAGACTCGCCGTTTGTTTCTACATCCGTTGACATGCTCGAAATACGACGATTTATGACAGCGCCGTAGTTTCTTTGTGTTCCCGCAAGACGGACACAAAGCAGATTTTCTTGTAGGAGAAATCAACATGGGTTCCAAGAATGTTAGTTCAGGTGGTGAAAAAGGGAAAAAGGTGACGCTTACCATTGAAATGAAGATGGAAATGAAAATATGAGCGCAGCGTCCGTGAACTGGCTTGACAATACGGCCGTAGAATGTCTACGATCTCGAAGGTCTTCCTCTGACCTCCGTTCTCCAGTCCTTGCAAGTTAAGGCGACAATTATTATTGTGGTAACATCAGCAAAAAATCGCCTGCTTCGTCAGGTTTTAATCATTTATTTCAGAACTTGTGCAACACAACATGCCTACCGTCCGCCACAGCTGAACAAAGTGAAAATAAAAAGACCTCCCTCTCTGTCAAGTCAGCCACGCGGTGCGTTCAGGTACACCATGAAAAACAGCTCCGCTACATTACAACCCGATTTGTTACATTATTACAGGTATAACTATATTATTATTATTACTATTATTATATTAGTATTCGGATTTTTATTCATAATTTATTTTGTTTAGCTTTTTGTTTTTGCTGTTTGCATTAGTACCAGCAATATTTACTAAGGATTTAGTGTAGGTTTTCGGGCTGTGGAATGAATTAAGTGAATTATAATGTATAGACCCTACTCACATGACGTCACAACCACGCCCCCGCGCCGTATTGTCCGTCAATTCATCGTTGTTGATGCATTACCGCTACGTAAATTCCTCCTATTATGGCGTGTTTTTCTGCTCGTTAACATTAATAATCAAAATGGTGAAGGCATGTGTGGCAGTTGGTTGCAATAACAGAGAAGATAGACGGAGAGACTTGAAGTTCTACCGTATTCCGAGAGACCCGGAGAGGAGAGCGAGATGGACTGCTGCAATTCGACGAGAAAACTGGGCTCCAAACGATTACCACAGATTATGTAGTAGTCATTTTATATTTGGTAAGATGCATTTAATATATATTTAGAGGGTTTTGGGCTGACAACCACTATTAAGATCATCGCTAGGCTAATCGCCGACAACATACCGTTTCAAATTCAAGATGCTTATTTCTTCCACCATCTTTATTTTTTGAATAATATTTAGCTGGTAACAAGTGAAAGAAGCTGGCCTCGTCTACAGATCATCGGTTAAACAGGGGTGTCCAAACTTTTTGCAAAGGGGGCCAGATTTGGTGTGGTAAAAATGTAGGGGGCTACCTGGGCTGATTTACGTAGAACAATACATTTAAAGAAATTTTAGCAAGCCCTTCTGTGTGTCACATTTGCTTTATTATTATTTTTTTTTAATTAATAATTTCAACAATCTCGCCTTTGTGGCGTTCTCTTTCGACCCTCGGGCTCTTGCGAAATACTGCTGCTGTGAAATTAAATTAGATTCAAGTTGCTATAATTTCTCGCTGCGTATCTTCCCTGTAATGTCGTACATGTCACCGTGTCTTGTTCGGTAATATTATCGCGTCACATCGAACTCTTTAAAAACAGCGACTGTCTCTTTGCAAATGAGGCAGACACAGTTGTTGCATGTTTTAATGAAGAAATAGTCCAATATCCACCTATCCTTGAAGCGTCGGCCATCGCAGTCAACTTTTTTTTTTTATTGATTGTCGCCATTTTAGAAAATTGGGTCACACTGGGTAATGTTGCTTAGAGTGCTGCTCTTAAAGTTTTTCAAACTTTCGTGAGAAAAGGCTGATTTTGTGTGGACAAGTTAGTTGTAGATATCAGGGTAGCAGATGTCAGGCAGAGAGGGCGAAGAAAGCGGGTCGAAAAATATCGATTTAGGCATCAAATATGGATCTGGCGAATGGATAGACTGAAGCTTTTCGCATCCAATGAGTTTACAGCGTCTGAAAGCACCGGGGCTTCCATGAATTGCTCTATAAACTGAACGCCTAATTGAAACCATTGAGAATAGGGCTAAACAGAGACGGACAATATGGCGGCCGGATACAGCGACAAGTCATTCTGTGACGTTGGTGAGTAGGGTCTATTCTTATGGGAAAATCCTGCTCGACATATGACCATTTCAACTTACAAACAAGGTCCTTGAACCAATTAACTTCATATGTAGAGGTACCACTGTATTACGAGATTAAAGTCGCCTTATTACAAGAATGAAGTCATACACTGTAATACTACAAGAGAAAAGTCGTAATATTCTGACTTTAAGACAAAAGTCGCCTTGTTGTTTATTTTTACGTTACATGAACTGGAAGTTGTTTGGTTTTGCTGTCTGAGACTTTTTGCGACGTAATGTCTGCGTCGACACAAAACCGCTTTCTGCATATTATTAGATTTAAGTAATATTTGGAGAAAAAAAGATGTCAAATTATGAGATTCAAGTCATTATATTACTTATTTTTGCGGTATGTAAACCGGATATGGTTCCGGGTTATGAGGACTTCAACTTTTGAAGATGTAAGGTTAGTATAAACACAAAACTGCATTCTGGCATAGCACGAAAACTGCGGCCGATCTAAACGCAGCAGTTCTCTTTAAATCAGTTTTTTGATACATTAAAATGATGACGCTGATCCAAAAACCCAATGCTTTCTGAAATAAAATAATGCATCTTGTCAGGTGTGTCCAAACCTTTTCATACTAGTGTAGTGTTTTTGCTTGTCTGAAAGTGTGTGCATGTGAAGTCAAGGTATGTGTGTGCATGTTTGTGATAAAGTATATTTCTAAGTAAAGCGTCTGAGCATGTGTGAAGACGTCTAGGTGTGTGTGTCCTGCTGGGAGAGCGTGTCACCGTTGCCGTGCAAGTGACAGACTACTCCTCCCACTGCAGATGTCTCGCATGGCCGATCAAGTCCACCCCATCCCACAGCTAACCTGCAATTAGTCCCAATTAGCATGCTACTATGAAAGCAATCACCATCAATTCCTGTTTCAGAATAATGTCATTCTGAGTCCACTGAATTTATCATCACAACAATCCGAAGCATACCATACCATGTGTGTGACGCATTGAACGCAGGCGAGGGTACGAATACTTTAAATAGCATGCGTCACTTTTCCATCAGTCGACTGCTAATTGATGCCCGCGCCACAAATGAGCGCACGTGTTCGTAGGGGGTCCGAACTAATGGAGCCGTGATGCTGTGGATTGAAGTGCGTGCCAATCAAGGTGATGTGAGGAACTCAATTGCTACCTGCTCTCCTGTCCGTCAATGCTAGCATATTTTTAGAACCCACACATTAGCTTCACACCATCATTAGCCCAAAGCCCAGGCAGATTAAAAAAAAAAGTGCATTAGCATGCTGACATGTGGCTAAGTGAAGGAACATATGCAGTGGGGTAAATAAGTATTTAGTCAACCACTAATTGTGCAACTTGTAAATATTAGAGA
This sequence comes from Corythoichthys intestinalis, assembly GCF_030265065.1. Classification (NCBI taxonomy): domain Eukaryota; kingdom Metazoa; phylum Chordata; class Actinopteri; order Syngnathiformes; family Syngnathidae; genus Corythoichthys; species Corythoichthys intestinalis. Next base: position 29,754,276 of record NC_080397.1, read on the forward strand.
GACCTGTAATTGTCAACATAGGTAACCTCAACCATGAGAGACGGAATGCGGGGAAAAAAACCCTGAAAATCACATTATATGATTTTTTAAAAATGTATTTGCAAGTCATGGTGGAAATTAAGTATTTGGTCAATACCAAAAGTTCATCTCAATACTTTGCTATGTACCCTTTGTTGGCAATAACGGAAGCCAAACGTTTTCTGTAACTCTTCACAAGCTTTTCACACACTGTTGCTGGTATTTTTGCCATTCCTCCATGCAGATCTCCTCTAGAGCAGTGATGTTTTGGGGCTGTCGTTGGGCAACACGGACTTTCAACTCCCTCCACAGATTTTCTATGGGGTTGAGATTAGTGATGCACGATAATGCATTTTTCAACCGATACCGATAACCGATAATTTCCTCCTCATTCCAACCGATAACCGATAATGTCAAGCCGATAATTCTATTAAAAGATTTATGTAAAATTTTAAAGTATACACAAAAGAAAATATTACTGTGCAAAAATATAATTTATTGCTCTTTTTTTCAACACAATGTATGAACAAGTCGTCAATTCAAACATCTAAATAATGACAGATTGTCTGACATTGTGTAATGGTAAACCTTTGGCAACAATTACTTACAGAGTAAATACCTAAGTTGCACAAAAATGCGTTTAAAAGTAAGCCATTCCTAACATATATAACATTAATCCGCTGCAAAACACACCTCCTTAAAACTAGTCAGTTTTAAGTGTAAATTCTATTGGCAATAAGTGAAATTATCTGCCATCGCTTCAAGTGTATTTCTCTCAGATTTCTTGGAAGAAAAATAGCTAGCTGAAAATAATTTTAACAGCCTTGTTTTAAGCAATACATTATTATACTTAATCCTAAAAAAAAAAAAAAAAACTTGAAGAAGGAAAGATTTTGAATAATATTTGTGGCTACAGAATATTGATTTAAGAATTTGATTATCTACTGTGACTGTAATTGAGCAAAGAAATAAGTTAAATAATTTGAAAAGTGATTGCTAATGTTATATGCTTTGTTGCACACTGTGAAAATGATTACCTCAAAAGAGCGAGATGTCATGTACCCATTCTGCAGCGCTTTGTTTACATTTGCGGCTTTCACGACATTTGCGTTACAGCAGCTAAACTGCTACACGGCAGTACTATTTGGACGGAGTTTGCGCTCGCATCCGTGTGCGTTTTGTTTTGTGCCTGAGTTTTATTAAGCCGAAAATAAAGGCAGCGTTACAAAGTCATCTGACCGCTCGTCATTTCACATTCTGAATGCATTATTGACTGGCTGACTTCGTTTTCTCCATGTTTAAATTATCTTATAACCACTGTGCCGTCATGATAAGCTTGCTTACCGGACATCACTTCTTAATGAAGAATGGTGGTCGTATAAACTGCATTATTTCTTTTATCCAGGGCTTTGGTTCTCGTGTCATTAAGGTAAAAAAAAAAACTGTGTCTCGTCTCGGCGGCAGCTACATTCATACCGGATAATCCGCCCGCCCGCCCCGGCCGGTTCGCCGCGGCGTATTCGGGTCCTGGCTCTGCTCGCACGCCGTGGGAGAACGCTCGAGAAACCGGGGTGTTCGCCGGAGGTCCAGAGGCCGGGAACCGGGCTCGGCCCGCCCCGCCTATGGCGAGGCGGCGGCGGCCTGCCGGACTGGCCAAAGCGGCGGGCTCCGTCGGAATTTACCACCCGCCTTGGGATGCATTCCCAAACAGCCCGACTCTGTATCGTCACAAGCCCTGTAGTTTAGCTTAGTGTTTACAATAGCTTTAGCATTCCTGCTAGCAGCAGCCTCGTATATGTTCCAAAATTCTTTGTGATGCAGTTTTAAATGGCTGCTGGGTTAGTGGTTTTGAATGAGGACGCGTTCTTTCTGCCTCGTGTAACTTGTACGGTACATGTTTCGCAGATGGCGAGAGCGTCGTTTTTTTAGTAACAGCCGCCATAATATTCAACTACTTCTTGTCTTGTAACTCCGCCTCCTCAACCCCTCCTCCCTCAGGGGCTTCAGAGAGGGGAGGGGTTGAGGAGGCGGCGTGCTGAATTCTTCGGTTGAGCACATTTGGAGGCAAAATCAAGTATATAATTATCGGATTGCATTATCGGTTGAATTTTTTAATTATCTGGATTATCTGTGTGACGTCATAATTGCCATTATCGGCCGATAATTATCGGTGACCGATATTATCGTGTATCTTTAGTTGATATCTGTAGACTGGCTAGGCCACTCCAGGACCTTGAAATGCTTCTTATGAAGCCACTCCTTTGTTGCCCTGGCTGTGTGTTTGGGATCATTGTCATGCTGCAAGACCCAGTCAAGTCTTATCTTCAATGCCCTTGCTGATGGAAGGAGATTTTCACTCAAAATCACTCGATACATGGCCCCATTCATTCTTTCCTTTACACAGATCAGTCGTCTTGATCCCTTTGCAGAAAAACAGCCCCAAAGCGTGATGTTTCCACCCCCATGCTTCACATTGGGTATGGTGTTCTTCGGATGCAATTCAGTATTCATTCTCCTCCAAACACGAGAACCTGTGTTTCTACCAAAAAGTTCTATTTTGGTTTCATCTGACCATAAAACATTCTCCCAGTTCTCTTCTGGATCATCCAAATGCTCTCTAGCGAACCGCAGACAGGCCCGGACGTGTACTTTCTTCAGCAGGGGGCACGTCTGGCAGTGCAGGATTTGAGTCCCTGGCAGCGCATTGTGTTACTGATAGTAGCCTTTGTTACTGTGGTCCCAGCTCTCTGTAGGTCATTTACTAGGTCCCCCCATGTGGTTCTGGGATTTTTGCTCACCGCTCTTATCATTTTGACGCCACGGGGTGAGATCTTGCATGCAGCCCCATATCGAGGGAGATTATCAGTGGTCTTGTACGTGTTCTATTTTCTTTTTTTTTTTTTTTTTTAAACCTGTCCTGTTCAGCTGTTTGACACAGAGAATGGAAGTCTAAGTGCCCAGATTCTGAACAGTTTTAATGTTTCACATTGAGAGTCTGACATACTCCCATTGTGATCATTCAAAATACCTTTTTATTATGACAAAGCAGCGAACAGGAAGGGATTATGGGGGGACAGAAGAAAAGAAATACAAGAGAAGCTAAAAGAGAAGTGTTCTATTTTCTAATAATTGCTCCCACAGTTGATTTCTTTACACCAAGCGTTTTACCTATTGCAGATTCAGTCTTCCCAGCCTGGTGCAGGCTACAATTTTGTCTCTGGTGTCCTTTGATAGCTCTTTATAATTGGCCATAGTGGAGTTTGGAGTGTGAATGACTGAGGTTGTGAACATGTGTCTTTTATACCGAAAATGAGTTAAAACAGTTGCCATTAATACAGGTAACGAGTGGAGCCTCGTTAGACCTCGTTAGAAGAATTTAGACCTCTTTGACAGCCAGAAATCTTGCTTGTGTGTATGTGACCAAATACTTATTTCCCACTCTAATTTGGAAATAAATTCTTTAAAAATCAAACAATGTGATTTTCTGTTTTTTTTTCCACATTCTGTCTCTCATGGTTGAGGTTTACCCATGTTGACAATTACAAGCCTCTCTAATCTTTTCAAGTAGGAGAACTTGCACAATTGGTCGTTGACTAAATACTTATTTGCCCCACTGTAGCTGTAACAAAAACATATCACTCAGGAATTTCAGGTCCTTCCTCACACCTTAAATTTCTAAACCCCTTAAAATTTAACTCATCCAGTGTCACAAAATAAAAAGTCGTTTGAACCTAAAACTTTTCCATGTAAAAATGCTACGAAGCCATAATATCATGCTAGGCCCCTTTTCGACGGAGCTTTGTCGGTGCTTGTAGATGCCGGTTCTTTCTGTTTCGACCAAACAAGCACTTGCCCCAAAGGCCTGCACAGGTTGAGTTGTCACTAGCTGCAACTTCACTTGAGGGGGAGGTGAGGCGCAGGGGGAGGGGAGAAGTGCGGCACATGTCAGAACATTGGGGAAAGAGGCGAAGGCAGGTACCACCAAGAGCTTCAGCTGTCCACACCGCAGTCAGGAGAGACTCTGATATTGCTCAAACCTAGGTGAATGGTTCAATAAAAAGTCTTTGAATGTCTTTTTAACCAAGAATCACCTAACTAACATGATTAAAAGTCCTAAAAAAAGTTAAATGCATATGTAGCCTAGGGCTGCAGCTATCGATTATTTTAGTAGTCGATTAATCGATGAACTAATTAGTTCGAATAATCGAGTAATCGGATAAGGAACAGAAAAAATTAAAATGCCTGAGCTGAACCTCAAACGGTATAAAAAATGAATACCGGTAAATGAGGACCTATAAACAACAAAAGAACAATTGGCTAATTTACATAGCAAAGGTCCGGTAGCTTAAATGCTGGAAAAAGCTTTTTTTTTTTTTTACAATGCTCTCAACAAATGGTTCACACACCTATTCCCACAAAAAAAAAAAAAACAGCTAAATATACCTATAAACTGAATTAGGAATGCATAAAAAAACACTTTAGCTCAAACAAAAACTTGTGTTGGTCTTAACAGGAAGCAGCTGGATTAAGCCATGAAATGAAGCAGACTAGAGGGTAGTGTATCCACCCAAATCAATAAAGCTAAATGCAAAAACTTTCAAAACAAACCATTAAAACGCCACTTTAATTAAACGAATACTCAAAGCAGCAAAATTTTATTCGAATCTTTTTTTCTAATCGAATACTCGAGTTAATCGATTAATCGTTGCAGCACTAATGTAGCCCCCATCTCCTTAACTAGCTTTTAAACTTTTTCAATTTCGGTCAATTTTAACGACGCCGGTGGACAAAAGCGGTAGTGTTTTGTCTTAAGGAAGACTGGGTTTCCCATGAGAACCAGCCTATCATTGGAGGCCTATGACTACCCACAGTAGTAGTAGTTTCGCCAATATCCACCGGTGAATGGGAACCTTTTGAAACCCCAAAAAGGCGCACACGCCTCTTCCTTCACAGCAAGATTTTTCTGCAGCTGTTTGGCTGGTGTGATGCGAAAAATAAATGTATTAATCTGCAAAATCAGCTGAATCCCTAGTCCTCATACGACAGTACGGCTGTATAGTGAGGAGGACTCCTTCTCCCGTACATGTCACAGCGCCCTCTTTCTCAACTCGAGACTGTTGCCGGAAGTTACTCATTTTCATGGGGCGGGATTCAAAAAAACTAAATAAATGTAGCGATCGCTTCCACACACATCCAAGCGGTCCATTTCATTCAGGAGCATAAAATACCGGGTGTATTATGAAATAAAATGTTTTTTCGTGTCACAGGCACTTTAAACAATGGTTCTTGAAAACTGCGCCCAGAGTGAAGATGTGTGAATTCTGCCTTTGAGGCGCCATCATGTGGACACTGACAAGAAGATTTTACTGTGGAAACGTCACTGACTGCTGAGTAAATTAGACAAGTGCGTTTTTGCTTCCATGTATTTACAAACTCTTGCAGTGCTTCATTTTGAGAACACATGCGAAGGATGGGGTATTATGGACAATTATTTTTTGCGCATTGTTATGAATCTACTTAAAAACGAATGAATGCAGTTGGCTGAGGAAGCTTTTATTTATTTATTTATTCAACTACAAACGTGCTAGTGTGGACATAATTATTTTTTTCCCGACGTATTAGGGCAGCATTTCTCGTTTTTAAAAAAAATCCCTGCTAGGTATAGACATGGCCTTAGTGCTTAGCTTTAATGAGAATCACCCAATTAATTAGGAACCCGCCCAACATGGCAACGCTGTCATCAAGAGTGTATGTGTGTGTTCCTTGTTTTTGAAAATCAAAATGTTCGTTGACCTTTAATTTGCTGAGACTTTTTGTTCTTTTTTTCCTTTGGCCAGACTAGACTATATTTTTTCAATGAGTCTGCAAACTGACATTAAATGTATGTGCACCAAAGTACAGACTAAACCCCGCCCCCCCTCCACACACACACACGGCGCGTACACGCATAATGGACACATAGACAATAAATACTCATTAGGCAAGCAGACCCTACGCGAAGCCCCGAGGACACAGCTGTGAGACTTGTTGCAAACAGATGGACACTTTGAACGTACACATACAAAGAGCAGCTGGTGGTGCTCGGTACCTGCGAGAATCAAGTGTGCCATTCATGTCTGCGCGTGCATGTAGGTGCGTGTGTGTGTGGGTGTATGTGCATGTGTGTTGACAGTCAGAGTGTTGGAAAACATTTGATGAACCTGAATACAACCACCCAGACTCGCACAAACATGCAAACATGTTACAGGAACGTACATCCACTACACAGGCACGCGTTTGTTGTAACCTCTCACACTTTAACAAACACACGACACCCATTAGCAATTTAAAAATCACATATTAGATTGACCTGTGTATGCATACATATATTTAATCTAACACGTGATAAACAAAAACACACACACACACTTTCCCTTTTACGCATACACAACACGCACACGCACTTAACGAGTGATGACATCATCAGTGAGGCCATCTGGAACATGAATAAATAAGTGAGGGCTAATTTGACCTTTTGCCAAATCCCGCCCCATATCTGTGGCTAGCCCTGGCAAGCTTTCTCAACTGGTTTGGCCAACATGCATTTTTCTGCAATTTCGGTGAAGGTATTCTGAAGGAATTTGTGGGACATTTTTGGAGTACAGTGGTACCTCGACATACAGTGGGGCAAATAAGTATTTAGTCAACCACTAATTGTGCAAGTTCTCCCACTTGAAAATATTAGAGAGGCCTGTAATTGTCGATTCTCAACCATGAGAGACAGAATGTGGAGAAAAAAAAAACTGAAAATCACATTGTTTGATTTTTAAAGAATTTATTTGCAAATCATGGTGGAAAATAAGTATTTGGTCAAGACCAAAAATTAATCTCATTACTTTGTTATGTACCCTTTGCTGGCAATAACGGAGGCCAAATGTTTTCTGTAACTCTTCACAAGCTTTTCACACACTGTTGCTGGTATTTTGACCCATTCCTCAATGCAGATCTCCTCCAGAGCAGTGATGTTTTGGGGTGTCGTTGGGCAACACGGACTTTCAACTCCCTCCACATTGAGATCTGGAGACTGGCTAGGCCACTTCAGGACCTTGAAATGCTTCTTACGAAGCCACTTCTTTGTTGCCCTGGCTGTGTGTTTGGGATCACTGTCATGCTGAAAGACCCAGCCACTTCTCATCTTCAATGCCCTTGCTAATGGAAGGAGATTTTCACTCAAAATCTCTCGATACATGGCCCCATTCATTCTTTCTTTTACACAGATCAGTCGTCCTGGACCCTTTGCAGAAAAACAGCCCCAAAGCATGATGTTTCCACCCCCATGCTTCACAGTGGGTATGGTGCAATTCAGTATTCTTTTTCCTCCAAACACGAGAACCTGTGTTTCTACCAAAAAGTTCTATTTTGGTTTCATCTGACCATAACACATTCTCCCAGTCCTCTTCTGGATCATCCAAATGCTCTCTAGTGAACCGCAGACGGGCCTGGACGTGTACTTTCTTCAGCAGGGGGACACGTCTGGCAGTGCAGGATTTGAATCCCTGGCGGCGCATTGTGTTACTGATAGTAGCCTTTGTTATTGTGGTCCCAGCTCTCTGTAGGTCATTCTCTAGGTGTCCCGTGTGGTTCTGGGATTTTTGCTCACCGTTCTTGTTAGCATTTTGACGCCACGGGGTGAGGAGGGAATTGAAAGTCCGTGTTGCTCAACGACAGCCCCAAAACATCACTGCTCTAGAGGAGATCTGCATGGAGGAATGGGCCAAAATACCAGCAACAGTATGTGAAAAGCTTGTGAAGAGTTACAGAAAACGTTTGGCCTCCGTTATTGCCAACAAAGGGTACATAAAAAATTATTGGGATGAACTTTTGGTATTGACCAAATACTTATTTTCCACCATGATTTGCAAATCAATTCTTTAAAAATCAAACAATGTGATTTTGTTTTTTTCCCCCACATTCTGTCGCTCATGGTTGAGGTTTACCCATGTTGACAATTACAGGCCTCTCTAATATTTTCAAGTTGGAGAACTTGCACAATTTGTGGTTGACTAAATACTTATTTACCCCACTGTACAATGACTTCGACACACTATCTTTTCAACATCCAACGTAAAATTTGACTCGCTGTTTGTTTCTACACCCGACGACATGCTCAAAATATGATGATTTATGACAGCGCCGTAGTTTGTTTTCTTGCAACCCAGATGCACGGCAGATTTTCTTGTGAGAGAAATCAACTTGGGTTCCAAGAAAGTGCAGGTGGTGAAAAACGGTGACGCTTACCATGGAAATGAAGATGGAAATTATAGAAAAATATAAGCGTGGTGTGCGCGTGCGTCCGTGAACTGCCTCGACAATACGGCCGTAGCATCTAAGATCTCGACGGTCCTCCTTCGACCTCCGTTCGCCAGTCTTTATATGGTAAGGTGACAATTATTTTTGTGGTAACATCGCCAAAGAAATCGCCAGCTTAGTCAGGTTTTTAATCATTTATTTCAGAATTTGTGCAACACAACACGCCTACTGTCCGCTGCAGTTGACGCTAACAACAGAACATTAAAGTAAAATCTCTACCGCACCTTTCTCACTGTTACATCAGCCACGCAGTGCATTCAGGTACAGCACGCAAAACACATCCGCCACATTAGAACCCGATTCGTTACATTATTAAAGGAATTATTATTATATTATTATTCTGATTTGTATTCATAATTTATTTGTTTTGCTATTTGTAATTGTAATCTGTAATGATACCAGCAGTATTTTTTAAGGATTCAGTCGAGGTTTTTGGGCTGTGGAACGAAATAATGAAATTATAATGTATTCTTATGGGAAAATCCTGCTCAACATATGACCATTTCGATTAACAAACAAGGTCCTGGAACTAATTAACTTCGGATGTAGAAGTACCACTGTAATTGTTTGAAAATATCAAACAGAACTAGAAAATGCAATTCCTGGAGAAATTGCGATGGAAGTTTTACTGTGTTAGGTTAGCGTTTTGATATCAGGGTATGATATCAGGTCCCTGCAGCCGTAGCGCAGTTGGTAGTTCGAGTTGTCGTGGGACTGAAGGGTCAGCGGTTTGATTCCTGGCTACGACTGCCCGCTGTCAAAGTGCCCTTGGGCAATGCACTGAACCGTAATTTGCCCTCAATGGGTTATCAGCACCTTGCATGGCAGCAGCACTATTTGTGTGTGAATGTGTGTGTGAAAGGGTGAATGTGTGCTAATATAAAGTGTGTTGGGGATGTTAAAACCATGTAGACAAATGAGCTATACAAGTACTCTCCATTTAGTTTCCAATTACCCAACTATTAGGTGCATACCCCCACCTACTATACAAGAGTGTGCAGCACCCATCTGAAGGCGCACTGCTTTCACTGTTGGTTTTTATTGGTCAATATCTGGTTCACCTGCCTAATCTTGCTTGTACTCGTGTAGCTGCCTCTAGTGCTCAATTATGGTTTAGCTGCTCTATTGCGCCGGAGGCATAAAAGTGAAACTATCAATTCACAATAAGAAAAAACAAACAAACAAAAGAAACAATTTGAAAAGTAGTGGAGTAAAAAGTACAGATACGTGCTGTAAAATGGAGGGAGGTAAAAGTAAAAAGTACCAATTCATATTTGTACTCAAGATACGCAAAAAACTGCTTAAGTACAGTAAAGAAATAAATTTTACTTTGTTACATTCCGCAACTGTGCGCAACCCCATGTGATTAGAGTATGCAGGCAGTTCCTGGAGGATAAAGGAATTGATACCATTGACTGAACCCCCCCCCCCCGTTCAACTGACCTACACCCAATAGAACACCTCTAGGACATTATTTAGTTCCAATCTGGTGCTGCCAGGTTGCTCCTCAGACTGTCCAGAAACTCAGTGATGCCCACGTTCAGATCTGGGAGGAGATCCCCAAGGACACCATCCATCGTCACCTTAGGAGCATGCCCAGATGTTGTCAGGCATGTGTATAAGCACGAGGGCCAACATAAACTACTCGAGTTGCTACAATGACTTTTTGGCAAAATGGACCAGGATGCTGCATCTTCCTTTTTAACTTTCATTTTTGAGTTGTCTTTGATTGTCCCCACTCTATAGTTGTGGGTGGCGTGGCTCAGTGGTAGAGTAGTTGTCTCCCCAACCCAGAGGCTGTGGGTTCCAATACGCCCTGATGAATTCGTCTAAGTGTCCGTGAGCAAGATACTGAACCCCACGGTGCTCCCGATGCTGCGTCACCAGTAGGTCGATGGAGAGTTAGTATAAAGTGCTTTGAGCGCCTTGAAAGGTGGAAAAGCGCTATATAAGTATAACACCGTTTATCACCAACATATAGAGTGGTCATTTTCATTTCTATCAAATTATGTGGCATCATTTTGTTACTAATACATCACCTACTGATTATAAGATAGCTATATATATAAATGGAACTGTGTCTGTGTGTGTTTGTTCCCTATAGATTTCGAAACGGTTTGGCGGATTTTAATGAAATTTTACACCGTTGTACTTTGTTTCTGGAAGTGTTCTTAGATTGGTTTGATCTTTGTAGGCCTCCATGTAGTGCGGAAAATGAATTCAAAAATCCAAAAATCCCCGATTGTGGAGAAAGCGCGGTATTTTGGGCAAAAGAGTATCTCTCGCGATTGCAGTTGGCTTTCAAACTTAACTGTTTCAGGGACAAAGTTAAATGTGCTGTGATGATACGTTGTGGCTTTGACTACTCCACAACACGACTCAGGATTAAAAAAAAAATATATATATTTTCCGGAATATTAGTAAGGGATTCATTTCGGCTGGATAATCATACTGTACACAGTGGTGGAAAAGGGTGCTATGCTGTCCTTTTACTATTTACAGCTGCATCTCTAAGGAAAATACAGTATGTTTTATCTGCGATGCGGTTGTATTGCATTCACATTACATAAAACCGACAATACTGATTGTTCAAGATTATTCCCCACCCCCAGTTTCAATCTGATGACTTTGCAAAATGTTAGAATTTTTTTTTTTAGCAGTGTAGTTGTACAAAGGAAATCTCTCATCTTGAACGAGAGGTTGTCATTTAGGCAGTTTCCCTTTGAACTGGGCGGGAGGTTTTCCCCTCATGCAACCCTGACAAAGACGGGACACTAGAGAATTTTATTCATTTTCCGAGCCGCTTATCCTCAGGGGGGTTGCGATTCGAGGGTTCCCAGATAACTATGGGCAGTAGACAGGGTACACCCTGAATCGGTTGCCAGCCGATCACAGGGCACAAGGAGACGAACAACCATTCGCACAAACACTCATACCGAGGGACAATTCAGAGTTTTCGATCAGCCTACCATGCATGTTTATGGGATGTGAGAGGAAACCAGATTACCCGGAGAAAACCCACACAGGCACGGGGAGAAGATGCAAACTCCACACAGTAAGGCCGTAGCCCTGGATTGAACCCTTGATCTCAGAGCCGCCTCATATGGTTTGGAAACTTCCTTTTGACAATGCTCAAAGCAATTGACTTCTTGACTATGACAATCTCTGCCATATGTTAAAAACTGTAAATTAGTCCCACCTTTGTTGACCTTTGGCAAACAATGTTGTTGCTGTTCCGCAGGGGTGAAAGTGGGCCAGAACGGTCAGGAACGCAGTTCGGGTATAAGATTCAGGGCCAGAATGCAGTTCCGGTATAAGATTCAGGGCCGTAATGCTGTTCCGGTACACAGTGCTTTGATTCCGAAAATATGACGGCAACTGTGAAAACGCTATGTAAAAAAAAAAAAAAAAAAAAAAAAATGCTAAGCTGCTACACATGCATTTCATCTCCAAGAAGAAAACAATCTACCAACATCAGATTTACATACACAAGTGTTAACAACAAGCATAATAAAGTGCTTGTGTAGCGTAATGTTTCCACCCATATTTATTATTTATTTTATTCCACGGACGGCATGGAGGTTGCCCCAGTTGCTGCAGTTATCTGAGTCTGACGATGATGAGTCACGTCAATGTGCGAATGCACGCAGCAAACCAAAACGCCTGGACTCATTTATCCATTCAATTGGCTGATATTCTGACATGTGATCAGCAGAAATAGTTAGCTCTGATTGGTTCAAATGTGTATGTTTTCTCGAACAGCAAAAAAAAAAAAAATAAAAATAAAAAAGGTTGTTGAATAGATGCGAGAAAAAGAGGACAATGCAGCATAAAATGGATCAAATCTTTAAGAGCAATGAAAGAGTTGAGGAGGCTTATTTATCATATTTAGTTTTATTTGCTCTGATGGGGAGGTTCAGAACATCTTAGCAGTCAATGTGCGCTTTGGACTTATATTTGTTCATTTATGTTAGGCTACTTATTCATTTCCTTATGATTTAAAAAAAAATGTTTACCCGATCTTCAAAATACATTTAATTTCATTCTCTATAGGTCATTTGTACTTATTTTTTTGAATGTATGTTACTTATATCTTTGTTATAAAAAAAAAAAAAAAAGTAAATGTTTACATTAACTTCAATTTTAATATACATCCTATGTTCTTAAGTAGTTAAAACTGAGATTTGGCATTTAGTATGTGAGCAAATGAGAGAAAATGAAAAATTAGGAGATGGAGGTTGGGGTTATTGCTGTTTTTGTTAACTTTTATTTTGCAAATCATTGAAAAAATACAATTTTTAATGAAAATCCGTTTTTGTATGTGTTATAGAAATAACTGTGCTAAAAGTTTTCTTTGCATTTTAGTAGTTTAAGAGGTTTGACCCCCCCACCCCCCTCCCAAAAAATAAAATAAAAATAAATAAATAAATAGATAAATAAAATATCTGGCTCCACGGCGACCTTCACGTCGGGGAGTTCCGGCAAGAAATTCTAGCCACTTTCACCCCTGCTGTTCTGCGAACAAATATGTCATACTGTGGCTTCATGTGAATTGGTCTCTTTCTGATGGCGAGCCAATCAGGGGAATGAGGTGGGAGCTGTAGACGTGACCAGGGAGCAACTATCTGCTTGAATACTATGACGGAATGAAAGATAGGTAAATTTCCCACGTTTGGTTGGAAATGCACTGATTACCTCATTAAAAGAGAAGCAAAGAACATCACAAAAAGTGGTTTTAACGGGAAGCAATATTTTTGCTCTTCCTTTGAACTAATGTGTCAACCTGTGGTTTCACATGTATTGGTCGGTGATGAGTGTGATGAGAAGACCCATCGTCCAATCAGCATTGTTTTGTTTTGTCCTGTACGTCTTACTGTAGTCATGTTAGTGCTCCGATTCGCAAATAAACCATTGAAAACCCTAACGAAGTTGTCCTTGTAGATGCTTCAGTATGTGTTTTTTTTTGTTTGTGACTGTTTTCCCGTATGACTTTTTTCAGTGTGCAATATTCATTAAAAAGATCCCGTATTAAATATGGGCAAACTGTACAGGTTGAACGGTACGATAAACACACAGGATGTCAGAAAGTAGGAGCCTGTTTATTAGCCCTCACGATTACATCATAATCACATTCACCTTCCTCTTCCTCGCCCGTCAGTCCATAGAATCAACTAGAAAAGTCCAAAGGTTATATTTTATAGACAAACGTCCGTTAGAAAAACCACAAAAAAAAAAAAACCAAAACAAAATGGGGAGCTTCCTGACTCAGAGTCGCCGCCCAGGCTAACAAGCTAAAATGCTAACGAGCCACTCTGTAAATAGGCAGAGCAACGTTAGCGTTTAGCATAGCAGTCTTGAGAAGAGCGTCTTCTCCTTGTGGAAAAGGGTGGGAGGGAACTTTTTTCAATGATTTCGATGACATGAACATGTAGCATTATTAGCATTATCATAAGCAAAACAAATATACATCAAGATTTGTGGCAATTGGCCAGTAGGGAAGGAGTGAAAAATAGCAAACATAGTTATATCACACGGAAAAAAACATACACACATCAAAAACACAATCATTACAACCACACACACAATGGATACACACACTCGACAACAACACATACACCCTCCTTCTCTTCATTTTGGATGGTTTGGTATGAAACGACTTGAGCGCTCGCTCATGCTAATGACTCTAATCAAGCAAACAACGCAGAAACTCATTTTGAAGTGATGAGACATGCACAATGAATTAGCATATTAGCTAAACGTGAATATATTATTTCAATAGACCCTTGAACCTAACTCATCATCATCACACACACACACTTTGCTATAGCACCTTCTTGTCACTAAGGCTAAGTCAAAAGGCAAAATGATAATCAAAAGTGTGAAAATAAATTCATTTTACCAACAACATTAATAGATTTACGCACTTTTCAACAAAAAACGTGACAGATTGCTAGCACTGTAACTACTAGCTTAGTTTGAGTACTTACATCCTAGTTAGGTGCCACCCGCCAGCGCTATATCACTTTTTTGCACAGCAGAGAAAGCGAATACTAGATCGTCTTGTGCAGTAAAAACTTCAAAAACCAAGCGTAAGAATGAGCTTCAAACCGGAAAGACATGATTTAGCATGTCTCGCTAGTGAAATGGCAAGTGAAGAACCTCAAAATGATTGAGAGTTCCTGAACTTAAAACATCTCTGTGCTATGAGATGCAAAGCGCAATACTATGCTAGCGGTACACACTTTTGCTAAGGCCAGGCGGATAAAAATTATGCAATGAACAAACTTTACGGTTCAAAATTAGCAAAGTGGTCACCAGTTCTGTGAACAGTGTTGCCAACTCATCAACCGTTACACACCTCAAGCACTGAAGACAGACACCCACACACAACAACTCATGCATGAAACCACATTCCTTATGACAACAAACAATAGATAATCACATCTCAACCACAAACACACATTCTCGCCAGCCACTACAGACGCACTAAGGATGGACACAGACAGACACGCACGCAAGAGCCCACAAAAAAACGGGTACTATCCAAAAGATGTGCTTGCTAAGATGCAAGCCTGCCCCATTTTGTGTCGTCTGCTGTCAGACCACAGTTACCAAAATTTAAACTTAGTCAACAATTTCAGACCTGAATGAAAAACCGTAAACCAGCGTTTAGTCACAATCGCTTCCAAAATGATGTCAAGAAATCGAAACGTTTGACCGTTTCCTATTAAAAAAATCCGTCACATTTCTGAAATTAAAAAAAAAAAAAAAGTATAACAATCTGCAGCATGTTTAAACTCATTATCAACCTGATCATCATCGTCTTCATCAAGACTGCTAGGCATCACGTGGTGAAAAGACAAAACGAGTGGAAGTGAACTTTGTTCAAAAGTGTCCATGCCGGAAAAAAATGACCCCCCCCCCCACAACCCAGAGAAAAAAAAAAGTCAGACAGGAAGTCCGACACATTGGAAGTTAAAACCAGAAGAAGAGCACTTCCTGTTTCTGTTAATTTGCTCCAGAAAAGGCAGGAAGGAGGCGCGGCGTCCGAGGGAGGGAGAGTGGTGGGAGCCTCTTTAGTGATCCTACAGAGACAGGAAATTATATCATCAACATCAAATTTATGTTGACCTGTTTAAAAGAAAAACGAAGAACAAGTCTCATAACAAATTTTACTTGTCAACACGAGTACAACCAAAACAGGACAAGACTTTTTAGTTTAAATGCAAGGGCCTTAGTGGATAAATCGAAAAATACGTATATCTCAAACTCACTTTTGGAGATGGTTCATCACTAAATAACTGTGCAGGAATGTTCAGTTTGCCTCGATTGGTTTGCGTCATCTCTTGAAACAAATGACATTCCCTAAACAGGATGGACGACCCTCCAATTCACTGGGCACTTCATCACAACAGATTTCAAAATCTCATTCCTTTAAAAAATTTCGCATGTCCGAGCACACTTTTCAAAATATTAAAGACAATTATCTACAGCTTGCACAAATTGCAAATGCATTACATTACATTACAGTTACCTACAGTTGGCACAACGACAAATTGGACACAGTGGTACACTAACTCTTGGGACATGGATTGTCACCTCTGTGGCGGGAAAGGCGCCCGAGCTGGTGTGTGGGGCAGAGAAGTTCCGACTAGATATAGTCGACTCGCCTCCACACACACTTTGAGTTCTGGTATGAATCCTCTTAAGATGGGTTGGACTTTCTTCCACCTGTTGTGGCGGCAATCCCTAAACCTTCAGGTGGACACCCTAGGTAAGGGATGCCATCAAGCTGAAGAAAGAGGCCTACCGGCTCTTTTTGGCGTGTGGGATACCGGAGGCCGCTGACAGGTATCGGCTGGCCAAGCCAAATGTGGGTTCTGCGGTGCCTGAGGCAAAAACTCGGACATGGGAAGAGTTTGGCGAGGCCATGGAAAACAAATTCCGAACTGCTTCGAGGAAATTCTTGTCCACCCTCTGGCGTCTCAGGAAAGGAAAGCTGACCTCGACTCCAGACGTCTTGAGTCGGTGGGGAGAATACTTGGAAGCCCTCCTTTAATCCCACAGACACGCATTCCCTTGAGGAAGCAGAGTCTGGGGACTCCGAGGTGGGCTCTTCTATATCTGGAATCAAAGTCACTGAGGTGGTTAGAAAGCTCCTCAGTGATAAGGCCCCAGGGTTGGATAAGATCCGCCTGGAGTTTCTAAAGGCTCTGGATGTTGCGGGGCTGTCGTGGCTGACACGCCTCTACAACATTGCGTGGACATCGAGGACAGTGCCTCGGGATTGGCAGATCGGGGTGGTTGTCCCCCTTTTTAAGAAGGGGGACCGGAGGTTTGATATCAGTTATTGAGGGATCACACTCTTCAGCCTCCCCGGCAAATGTCTATTCAGAGGTGCTGGAGAGGAGAGTCCGTCGGGAAGTCGAATCTCAGATTCCGGAGGACCAGTGTAGTTTTCGTCCTGGCCGTGGAACAGAGGACACGCCATATACCCTCGGCAGGGTCCTTGAGGTGCACTGGAGTTCACCTAAGTGGTCTACATTTGTTTTATGGATTAGGAGAACGTGTTCAACCGTGTCCCTCGGGGAGTTCTGGGGGGGTGCTTCGGGATTATGGGGTACCGATCCCCTTGGTAAGGGCTGTTTGGTCCCTGTACACCCACCACTGTACATCGGAGTCCGCATTGCCGGCAGTAAGTCGGCTTCGTCCCCGGTGAGGGTTGGACTCTGCCAAGGTTGCTCTTTGTTACAGATTCTGTTTATAACTTTTATGGACAGAATTTCTAGGTGCAGGGAGGTTTGGTGGCCTCAGCATTGCATCTCCGCTTTTTGAAGATAATGTGGTGCTGTTGGCTTAATCAAGCTGTGATCTCCAACTCTCACTGGAGCGTTCTGCAGCCGAGTGTGAAGCGGTTGGGATGAAGATCAGCATCTCCAAACCAGATACCATTGTCCTCAGTCAGAAAACGGTGGCATGCCCTCTCCGGGTCGTTCAAGAGTGAGGGTATGAGATCGACAATGGTATCTGACTGCCACCGTTACCGTTTCTGTTATTTTATATATATATATATATAAAACAACTTTAGTAAGGGGGAAGTGTAAATAAATTATAGAATTAAGATTTGTTATCAATGAAAAAATTAAAAGTGTTCATTGGCTGTCACTGAGTAGCATTTGCGATCGCTACACAAAGCTAACTAAATTACCCCCAAGAACGGCCAGAGACGTAGGACAACCAGAGGATATATAAGAAAGACAGGGCTGATGGTAAAGGATAGCTTGTTGAAACAGGAGAATGTCATTGTCAGTCGCGTCGATAAAAAAAGCTAAGGCTATGCTTAGGTCGGCTCGTTTTTTTCGTCTTTTTCAGCCTTCGACACTCAAGCCATCTCTTTAACTGAACATTTTTATGTTCTTCCACATCTTTGCCAGTTAATTTGGCACCTGGGACATCATTTTCGGAGAGAGTTGGTAGGTTAAGCTCTGTAAACATCTCCTTCGTACACAATTTCCATTCATTTTCTTATTAGGGACAAACGGTGACTTGTCCCTACTTAGCAACAGTAGCTAATGTCATGAATATTAATGAGATGAAGTGACGTGTTGCTTGCGGTACGTCATTCAGAAAACTATAAGAATTTGATTGGATGAAACTTTACCCATAGAAATCAAATCATGAGGTTTGGCACGCCCTCCTGGCTACTTTTGGCTCTTTGAAAGTGGCTGACCAAACGCAATTTAAAAGGATAATGTAAAGTGCTCATTTGTCATTAAAAATACATTAACATAAAAATAAAAAATAACCAATAAAAGCATAAAATATCCCCACCCAAAAAATTGCACATTGTTCTGGTGTCTAAAGTGAAGATTTTTTATTTTTGCCCAGCGGAAAAAATGAGGGTCTGTAGGGGTTAAGCATCATGTTCAGCATTGTAAATGTAGCTTTAGTGTCTCAGTGAGAGGCACAGTAAACATTTTGGCTTGACTTGTATTAGACGCAACAATGTCTGTTTGATTACATCACTTCCTGTGCTCTACCTGGATCTGGGCAGGGTTCCACAGGTACGGCTGTTGGCGGTAATACTCAGCCAGCGCTGCTGTGTAGTCCGGCAATGAACTCTGCTGAGACGACTGACCTGCGCAAAAATACCAAAATATACATCATCATTCTTTTAGGTGTCCTTAAAGAAGCTTAAGTCAAATATTTTCTTCTTGTAGTACAGGGAGTCCTCGGGTTAGGATGTCCTCGACCAACAACTTTACGACGCCTGTTCCTTATCCGCCATTTAGTCCCCGGAACAAATGTTTCTACTTAGCTACTGTAAAAAGATTGTCTGTGTTTGTGTGCAGAGAGCATCTTTGCTTTTTCCCCCCTCCTTTTTCACATGATGGTCCCAGAAGAGAAAGCTGGTCCTCTCGCTATGCTGGTCAAGCCAAAAGAAAAATGATCATGAAACCAAAACATAATATCACAAAAAGATCAGCGAAAGGAGAGATCCTCCTCTCAGCTGTAATGGCAAAGACACAATATCATTTTTTCATTTTAATGTATCGTAGCGTCTACAAAATGACGCCAACTTTGTTAGCGTTTTCAATGGCTTATTTGCAACCGAAAGCACAGAACACTATTATAGACCATTGCAGACGCCAACAAAACAACAGCCGTCACAATCCCGCTAACTTGTACATCCCTTCCTCCCACTCTCTCATACATGCAACCCGATTCGTCAGAGTGTTTTTGTTTCTTTATATGAAGTATTTTGACATCAAGACTTTAATAGTGAAATGCGATTTATGCGGAAATTCGGGTTATTTTACCAGCATAGGAACAGAACTCGTCCAGAACTCGAAGACTCCCTGTAGTTGTAAAAGGAGTATAAGTAGTACATTGTATCTTGTAGTAGTCCTGGAAGAAGCTTAAGTAGGACAATATTAGGGTGAAAAGGATTGGGTTTTCAATTAAAAAATATGTTTTTCTGCTTCATGCTCGTACAGCCTCTCACTCTCCCTCCTGCTGCTTTTCTAGGTCAGCCGTGCATTGGAGTTCGCTAGTTAAAGTTAACGATGATTGACAGAGTCTGTAGCTTTGATCCTGCCAGAGAAGCTTGGTATCTGTACCATCAAAGGTGCAGATGTGTCAGTCATCGTCTAGCTTGTTACAAACTAGCAGTAGTGTGCTGTGGCAACTCATTGTGTAAGTGAGAGGCTACGTGCGTGCAGCGTGAGCGGATTTGAGTGGACCCGATTTAATGAAGCACACTTTTTTCCTCCCAGTATCGAATTGGAAGTCATTATCATCAGATTCTCAAAATCAGGTGACTCGGACTCGGGTGCAAAAAAAATGCGGTCGGGAAATCCCTAGTAATTATAGTAGTAGTCCTAAAAGAAGGTAAACTATCACACATTCTTGTCATAATCAGTCATGAAAGGAGTAAAGTATAACATTTCTTGTAGTAGTCCAGGAAAAACATCCAAGTACAACTGTTTCATGTAGTAATCTTAAAAGCTAAAATAGTACTTTGTTTCTTGTAGTAGTCCTCCCATGCTTTGCTGTAGTCGCTCATCACACTCGCAGGCTGACTCTGCTGACCTACAAACACATGCAAACATATTTAGATGGATGAAATATGGAGGAAATGAAGTATAGGATACTCCAGATTTTTAAAGTTTTCGTACGAATGAATAAATGAACATGTCAAACGTATCCTACTCCTTTCCCATCCATCACTCTTTCGTTTGTTTACATTTATAGTCAAAAGCAGTTATATTATTGCATTGCTACCTATTACAGTATGTATTATCATCCGTATGATGAATCATTTTTCGTAATATGAAGCGAAAAAAGCTTTTAAAAAATTTTCCATGTACCAAAGCTTTTGTATCTCGGGGTACCACTGTACTTTAATCACAAATTGCGTTTCTATGTCACAAAAATGCCAAATTCATTGGATTTGATAATGTGGGCCCTTTAAATTAAGCACTACATTGAATTGGTCATGGAACAAATGGAACTCATAAATCAAGACCTGTTTGATTGTATGTACTTTACATACAATCAAAGCCTGGGAGTTTAGCTCAACAGTGAATCAACTCGACTCCCGACCAGTGTTGGTGCGGATTTGCAACACAAGAGTATTTAAACCGCTCATAGAATCTGCCCTGATACGGTGACACCGCTTAGCTATTAAAGTGAAAGCCACCAACACCTTTGTTTACATTGTGGAGGAAAATTACCGCACGTCTTCACACAGATGATGTGAATCACCATTACTCCGCATGTGCATAAGACAAGCTGGCGCCATTTTAGACATGCAGGAAAGATAGCCAATGGGAGAGGAAGCAGTTTTAAAAGAAAAAAAAAACAAGACAACGTTGCCTATCAAAATAGTTGCTGACGAATGTGTGTGCCGTCTTGACTAGTCTGGTAATTTTCCCGGCTCTATTGTTAGCCTTTAGCGCTTCAGTTTGTATCAACGATTACCACTATTCTGATAAGGCAAGCAAAATGGTAAGTGGGCTAGGAGGTGGGTTTGAGAGAAAAATTGAGCTTAAAAAAATGACGGCGACCATTACATTACCATTTTTTGTCACGTAATGGTGACCACTTAATTAATCTTGGCAGCCCTACGGCTATAACATATGCACGTGTGTATCATGGTTTGGTGAAATGTATGCAATTGTGATTTATGTGGGTGTGCATGAGCATGGGGTGAACATGCGTGTGTGTGTCTGCACTAGAGATGTCCCGATCCGATATTTGGATCGGATCGGACGCCGATATGGGCAAATAAATGTGCATCGGTATCGGATCGGAACACGGGAAAAATTCCGATCCAGACTTCCGATCCAGTTTTTTTTTTTAAAATCTGGCCCGGGTTTTCCAGCGCACCGATTTACATAATCCATTCCAGTTTTTGCTTCGGTTTCCCTAAAATCCGGTCCGCATTTTACGGCACACCTTCAACACACTACATTTACATTACCGTCTCCCAATTTACCGAGAGACTTTATCGGTAAATCATTTCACCTTAAAGGACGACAAAGACGAAGAGGCAGAGAGCAACATATGCCACAATAAAGTCAAGCGTAGTGGTAAAGCTGTAAGAAGTTTTAATGCAACCAACCTAATCAAGCATTTAGCGAAATACCACCACAAACAATATGAGGAGTATGTTAAGAAAACCGAAGACAAAAAGAAAGGTCCTACGCAACGAACACTGGCAGAAACTTTTGCTATGCGTGACAAACTGGCAGTCGACAGTCCCAAAGCCCAGGGAATAACAAGAGTCATTGCCGAAGAATTCATTCTGGATGACGAGCCATTATCTCACGTGAGTAAAGACGCACCATCCAACACGCAATTCGGTCGCTGAAGATTCGAGAACGATTCACAAACATCCAAATTCCGATTATTGAAATATGTCAAGTAAAGCGGAACTAATACACAGCGCGGTCTTCGGGACGCCATGAGAAACTGACCGCATTGCGTCCCGAAAGTAAACATAACTTGTCTTAGACCCGGGTAATGCCAATGCACAACTCACGGCTTTACCTCAACTCATGCCACTGGATAAAAAACACAAGAATACCTGACTTCTGCTGACAGCCGCAACAAACTACGTCAACGTAGTTTTACTGGAGATAATAGATATCATATGTATATAGATCCAGATGCTACACGACAGACATTGAAGTATTGAAAACCAGATGCGTTAGTAAACAGCCGCCATCTTAAAGCAGAAGACTTCCCTAGTAGGCTGTTGTGAACCTTCCAAGCGAACCTAATTAACTTTTTATCTAAAATACTCCTAAATCGGCAAAATCTTGACTTGAAGCTATCTTCAAAACAGTTTTAAGACTTCCACATGTCGAAAGTAGATAGAAGGGAAATTATGGAATAACGGGAGCAATTTTAACAACTTTAACAGTTGATTCGCAAAATTAAATGAATTGAATGTAGTTTAAAGCTGCTGATACAGAATGGTGACTTGAGTATTTTATTTACTGTTTTAAAATTTTAACTTGATACTGAAATAGAAATAAACCTGAGAGGCTTTTTATACAATTTTTGTAACTAATGCACGAAACATTAAAAGCATCTAATAGCTTGGGGGATTTGTGGGATTTTCCACTGAGGTTGTTGGTGTGTTTTGCTTTTTTAAGACAGTTTACAATATTATTTGCACGTTTTACTGACTGACTATGCCATTTCTGTGTGTTATTTATAATGTGTTTGTCACTGAATAAACAGGTCAGTTTCTTGTTACCAACCGTTGTGTGTTATTCAAACTCACCTAATTCAGCTGGCTAGTTGTTATCAAGAGTACTAAAACCTTTTTCAACATGAGTCTGACAACTAAGTAAGGAGGCTAAATAACTTTAAACTTTAACACATGCTCAGATAGGTCGGTATCGAACAGTATCGGTATCGGATCGGAAGTGCAAAACAATATCAGTATCGGATCGGAAGTGCAAAAACCTGGATCGGGACATCCCTAGTCTGCACACTTTTATGTATGGGTGTGTGTGTGTGTGTGTGTTGTGTGTGTGTTATACCTGGGTCTTGTTGGGCAGTGTTCTGCCAACTAGTCTGGTATGTGTTCCCCCACACGCCCGTCAGGAAGGTTTGAGGACCACCACAGCTGCAAACACAAATAAGTAGGTCACATGACACAAATAAGTAAGCAAGCACAGTTTTGTCAAGGCAACCTACTTTTGGTGGGTGGGGCCTTGAGTGAAGTGACTGAAACTGAAACCTCCGTTACTCATGATACCAGAACCCTGAACACACAACATGACCTTCATCAGCATCATCACCATTTTCATCAACATCTCTCGATCTTGCTCTTCCTTATCAACAGCATCACAAATTGACAATAATGACATATTTTTTTCTGTAACACAATCAATTTCATAATGTTCAACATAATTTTTGCTTTTTAATGTATATGTTTTACATTTTAAAGTGATAAGTTAAAAATTTTAGCGTAATATTTCGCACAACATAAGATCAGTACATATTTTTAGATGTTTCCATGTTTTACATTTTAAACTGAGAAAATAATTGCATGTTATTTAAGTTCGACATTTAAATGCATTGAGTTTAACGTTTAAAGGAGAGGTTTCACATTTGAAAATGCATTTCTCATAAAGCCTTTGTTGATTTTGTGTCCTTTTCCTCCACAGTTGCATTACCGAAGCCCTTGAGCGCATCATTTTGAGTTTCACTGTGCAGTAGTTAGCCTATATGGACAGTACTTATAGACAGTATCTCTTGGCCTAAACCAAATATGAAGAAATGAGGCAGAAAACCAAAACCAGTAATTCAAAATCATCATGTCATTGGAGCCAACTGAGTTGCTAGTGTTGTTTGCCTTTAAGTTGTGGCTATTTCAATGGCGTACCGCACGCATGCTATTTTTAGACCATGACGTCGCATCGTAAAGCGGAAGTAAAGCCGAAGTGGGACATTATAGACCCGCCCTTGCATAGAAACAACGTAGTTTGTGCTACTTTTCGCCGGTAATCTTTCAAAAACGAACATGCCGATCACGCATTGCTTTTTTGGAACTTGTAGAAACGACTCTAGACATTACGACACATGGAGGATGTTTTCTTCATACGTTTACGGAAACCAAAAACTCGGGAGGAAAAAATGTGAAGACCAAATCAACTTGCGCGGACTTTCACAGCTCGGTGAATCCATTCACATTTCATATGCAGTAAACATTTTGTTGGGTTGGCATGGTCTTTCAGAGGACAAAGAGTTAAGCCATTTTTATATTTTTAACTTATTTTTTTTGCGTAACGTTGTGCCGTACTGCTTCTGTCTGACAATGAAAGACCTGAAAAGAATTACAATGGTATCTGACTGCCACTGTTACCGTTTCTGTTTTATATATATATATATATAACAACTTTAGTAAGGGGGAAGTGTAAATAAAATATAGAATTAAGATTTGTTATCAATGAAAAAATTAAAAGTGTTCGTTGGCTGTCACTGAGTAGCATTTGCGATCGCTACACAAAGCTAACTAAATTACCCCAAGGGACGGTCAGAGACGTAGGACAACCAGAGGATATATAAGAAAGACAGGGCTGATGGTAAAGGATAGCTTGTTGAAACAGGAGAATGTCATTGTCAGTCGCGTCGATAAAAAAAGCTAAGGCTATGCTTAGGTCGGCTCGTTTTTTTCGTCTTTTTCAGCCTTCAATTTTTTATATTCTTACACACATTTGCCAGAGAATTTGGCACCAGGCACATCATTTTCGGAGCGAATTGGTAGGTTTAGCTCTGTAAACATCTCCTTCGTACACGATTTCCATTTATTTCCTATTAGGGACAAACGGTGGCTTGTCCCTTCTTAGCAACAGTAGCTAATGTCATGAATATTAATGAGCGGAAGTGACATGTTGCTTGCGGTACGCCATTGCAGGTCAGCTCCAATGTAGGAAGGTCTGGCACCTGGAATAAACATTACTGTGGATGGATTCTCAAACCTGATTACTAGAGGTGTGCAAAATTTCAGATTCTTAGATTATTCGCGATTCGGCCGTGGAAGATTCGAGAACGATTCACAAACATCCAAATTCCGATTATTGAAATATGCCAAGTAAAGCGGAAGTACAACACACTCAGCGCGCCGCGCGGTCTTCGGGACACAATGAGGAACGGAGCGAGAGTAGCTAAACATCATGCTTCTCATTACCCGGCACCTCGGGTAATGCCAATGCTCAACTCACGGCTCTAGCTCAACTCATGCCACGAGATTAAAAAAAAACACAACAACATACCTGACTGCCAGTGTTGTTAATAACGGCGTTACAATATAACGGCGTTACTAACGGCATTATTTTTTTCAGTCGTGGGTAATCTAATTAATTACTTTTCTCATCTTGGCAACGCCGTTACCGTTACTGAGGATGGAAAGGCATGCGTTACTATGCGTTACTATACTGGTCGAAAAGTCTGAGGGAGACGGACTCACCGAGACGACAGAGCAGAGCAGGAGTGGGGAGAGGCAAGAAAGTTGTGACGCCGAGCAGACGCGATGCTAGGTAGCTCCAATAATACATGTTGTAGCCGATAGCCTACAAACTACGCCCGCATGTTATTGTAGATATGGTAGACATGGTAGATATCACATGTACTGTATATAGATATACCTAGATGCATAATGACAGACATGGCACTAAATGCGTTAGTAGACAGCCGCCATCTTGAAGCAGTTCTTTTTAGGACGGCTCTGTTGTAGAGAACCTTCCTAGCGAACCTCAGTAACTTTTTATATAAAATACTTCTAAATCGGCAAAATCTTGACTTGAATCTATCTTTAAATGATGAAACAGTTTTAAAACTTTCATATGTCGAAAGTAGAGAGAAGGGAACTAATGCAATAATGGGAGCAATTCTAACAACTTTTAACAGTTGATCCAAGGTAAAGAGTAAATTAGGGTAAAGAATTGGGCTCGGGCCAATTGTACCAAAAACCTTCACAAAAAACTTCACATAGTGTGGCCAATGTTTTTTTTTTTTTTTTGAGGGGAAAAAAAAAAAAAGTAATTATCACCAATTACTTTGCCAAGTAACTAATTACTCTTACATTGAGGTAATTGAGTTACTAACGCAATTACTTTTTGGGAGAAGTAATTTGTAACTATAATTAATTACTTTTTTTCAGTAAGATTCACAACACTGCTGACTGCTGCCGAAAAGCTGCTACAAAGTACATCCACATAATGTTACGGTACATATCATTTGTATAGGACTAGATGCAATTTAGATTCGGTAGCGTTAGCAGCACATCTACAAAAAGCTAGATGCGGGTGTTAGTAAACGGCCGCCATCTTAAAGCAGTCCACTTCCCTGCAAGGCTGTTGTAGCGAACCTTCCAATCGAACCTAATTAACTTTTTATCTAAAATACTCCTAAATCGGTAAAATACTACTTGAATCTATCTTTAAAATAGTTTTAAAACTTTCACATGTCGAAAGTAGACAATAAGGAAATTATGGAATAACGGAAGCAATTTTAACAACTTTAACGGTTGCTTCACAACATTAAATTAATTGAATGTAGTTTAGAGCTGCTGATAGAGAATGGGGACTGGAGTTTTTTATTTACTGTTATTTTTGTATATTTGTTTACTGCCATATGTTAACTTGATACTGAAATAGTAGTTTGGTTTAGCCTGAGAGTATTTTTGAACAATTTTGGAACTAATGTACAAAACATTAAAAAAAAAAAAAAAAAAAAAAAAAATGAAGGAGGGGGGTGCATCAATAATCGTTTTATAATCGAATCGGAGCCTCTGAATCGTAATCGTAATCGAATCATTAGGTGCCCAAAGATTCCCAGCTCTACTGATTACACAGGTAATGGAGTCACTTAGCACTAAAGTGTGTGAGCCAGGAGATCTAGGTGGATTGGGGCTAGCTAAAGGGCTTGATCTGTTATGTCTGAACAGGCTCGACACGATTGACAGGCCGTTTAGGGCTAATGTTGATCTCGCTAGCAGGTTCGCGTGCGTGAAGCTTGAGAGCCGTTCGCCGAATATCTCATTGTGGAATATTTACGTTCGTGGGTAGATCTCAATAGCAACGCTTCTCCACTCACAAAAAGTTAAAAACCAAGTCTCCGAAAAAAAATTTAACAGCCTAAAAATTCGAGGTGGCAACTGCAGGAAAGGACATGAAAGCCTCTTCGGAGCCTTCAATGCTGTAGTCAACATTCAAACGTGAGTTTAACATTTTAACACAATAGGTTGCACAGAATGTGAAAACTTTCGTATTTTAGCACAAGTATCACGATTTAATGCTTAGAATGTCACTGATGAATCCCACCTCTGCCTCAATTTAAGACAAGAAAAACCTTGCTGCTATAGTTGCTAAGAGTGTATGAGTGTGTCTTACCCCGATCTTGTCATCAATGAGCTGTCGCGCATGTTCCATCTGCTGCGCGGACCCCCTGATTGTGAAGACCCGTGTATTAGGGTCGGTGGAGGGAGGCGGGTTTCTCTGGAGCTCCACGTGGGCTCCCGACTGCTGGTTGATGCTCTTGATGGTTTCACCCCCTACGCACACCCCCTCCACAGTCAATTTTTGTTCACTTGGAAGAAACAGTGCTCCTGCCAGGCACAGTTACCCGAGAGCTGCATACCTTTGCCGATGACCAGTCCGCACTTGTCGGCCGGGATGGTGTATGTGACCTCTTGAACGGGACCAGGAGAACCCACGGTCCAGTCCGCACGACCTCGAAGCCGGCTGCTCCTAAGCGCCGAGCCAAAGCCGTCACGCTCCTGAATGAAAGTTTTGTGAATTACTTTCTCCTACGAGTGTCACTGTTGGAATACTAGAACACTGCTTACATTGAATGGGGATGGAATCCTCAAAGCACAAATATGCAAGTAGAATCACTACAAGACAGTAATGAGGCCAAAAAATACACTAGCTGACAATTGAATGTGACACAAAATTATCTGAACTATTTGGAGCAGTATTTTTTTTCATCTGCAAAACCTTTCACCTAATTTCCCAGACCAAAAAGTTAACACATTTTCCAGGTAACTGTATTGACAAATATATTAGAATCAGCCTTCAGAATCCCCATACAATCCTGCATTCAAAAGGCTGGTGCTACTTTTCATGATTTTGGTGCTATATTTTTAATCATTTAAATTTGGCTGAGTTAGCATCTTTTAAATTTACAAGACGATTTTTACTGCCATTTTACAGGATCTTTAACTGGAAATGATCTTAGTAACATTAATACATTACTACACATCAGTGTTGTTCAAGTTACTTTTGAAAAGAGAAATATTTACTTCTCTTAATAAAAACATTTAAAAAATAAATGTAAGTGGAGGGGGTTGATTCAGCGTATGGTAACATTTTCCTTGCACTTAAAGTTTGTTTTAAGCCCCGTTGTGTTATTTTATATTTATTGTAATTTTCTGCCACACATTGCGAGTCCGTGAAAAAAAGGCCCAAATCACACCGATCCATGGCGCAAAAAAGGTTGGGGAGCACTTAATAGAGCGCCTTTTCAATTGGTTATGAGCCAGCCATCAGGACAAGTGCTCAAGCGTAAGGGCGACATGTGAATTGTGCATCTGTACTTTTTGCAGGTTAGCTAAATAAGAAATGAGCTCCCCTGATGAGTAAAAATAACACAAAGTACAGAGAAAAGTGGTGATCTGGAGCATCAGATTCAAAATCAATAATATCAACAAAATGGAATGTCTTGAAACTGCATCTAAATGGCTGGGATAGAATATTTTGTGGAGCATAAGGGATTTTCATTCACTGTGAGTGTTTGATACCTGCGCAGTCTGGATGAGATCATTGATGAGATGCAACGCGTGCTGACAGCGTTCCGGCTGGCCCATCACCATGGCTACACGCTCTGGACTTATGCCGTCATCTGCATGACAGGACCAGGACTTAAAGGGGAACTTCAGAATTGTTGACATTTGGCTTAGTCTTCGAGTTAGCTGGGGTTTGTTTAGTCAGTGGAGTTGATTTCAACCAATTCCGTGCAGTTCGTCAGTTATTTGTGAATTTCAGGAATCTGGAGTGGCTAAGCTAGCGCGAGTCAATGATACCATCGTAACATGCCAATAAAAAAAAAAAACATGCACGCATGAGAATCACAGATAACCCATGCAATAAATAGTGTTTTATTTCAGGATAAAGTTATAAAAATTTACCATTGCATGTCAATAATTGTGGTATGAACAGCAACATTTGTAATCCAGCAGCTCTGCCGGGAATAGGCTGCAAAGCAGAGTGACATTTTTTCCACTGGTGTGTATGTCGTAGCCAGCAGCAATTAACCACAGTTTATATAGTTCCTCGTTCTTCATAGGGAATTTGTGTAAACTTTCATTTGCCCATTTCCTGTTTCCACAGCCTCTAAATGCACATTTTATCATGTTGCCGTTCTTCAGTCAAGATTCAGACTGATTCTGCACTCGAGGAAGGTGGGAAGTCGGAGTTTTCCAGCCTCCGACCAGGAAAAATATCATTGGAACGCCAATTGAACCCGGAGGCCCAGGTCGCGAAAAAAAAAAAAAAAAAAAAAAAGTACCCTGGCTTCACGAGCTGCTTCAATCTGACGTCACCTGACAAAATGGCGTTGCCCGTCGAAAGCACACCGTCAAACTAAAGAATGCAGTTTACAGTGTGTGCTATTTACCTTAGTTGTCTTTTTTCCTCCACTATTTGATCGCTGACAAGAAGGCAGGTTTTCTGGGGGGTCAAAATGTCTTTTGATGGCCAAAACAAAAAACAACTTGTCATGATCAGCCATCTTGCTGTTTGCATACGCTTGAAACGCTTTCAGGTTGCAACTGGTATCATCTGAGTGGGATAAGTCCGACTTCCCACCCTCCTCGAATGCAGCATGAGTACAAGTGGCCAAAGCACTCCTCTCCATTTTGGTCACATTAATCATCGGGAAAAAAATTGTACTGCAGAATTAAATGAATTACGGCAGTTTGTTCTGACATCGTTTTGGCCGAATGGATATTTGGAACAATGATCTGCATTTAGAATTTATTTGACTATGTTAGATCTGTTAAAATAATTTTTTATTGATATGCTGAGATGGGACCATAGACAACCGCTAGCTAAAGTCCCTTTCCGACTTATATCCGAGTAAATTCCCGTGTAACGTGATTGTGATTCGATCGTGTCATGGCTTTCAGACATGGGGAGATATCCCGGGAATAACGCAGGTTGGACACTCTCATAGACTTGTCCCATGTTGTCGACTCAGCGGTCGGAAGGCGGCTGGCGCGATTTTATAACCCAGACATTACGTCTTTTTTGGTTGGCATTGGCAACAAAATAAACCACACATTTCCAAAGATGGACGATGGACTCTCTTCCTCGGCTTTTACGATCCATTAGCAATTTAATTACGTTACGTTTTCAGTTTAATTTAGCTATTTCCATCTTGCCATGTTGATAATTGCGATGTTTGTTTTCTGCTTTTCGTATTACTGCAAAAAAAGAGGAAATGACTATCAGCCTGCCATGATATTAACGTCATCAGCCTTCACGCTGTGACCCGGAAATTTTAACGCCTGCTTTCACACATACTGGTTCCCGGGAAAGTCTCTGACATTATACTAAGATGCGACTCGATTAATGTCCGTGTCATCTCCGTGTCAGTCGAACCGGGAACTTGCGTTCACACATAAGGACTACGCGTTTGAATCCTGGGATTTAAACGGTGTTCAGGTGTATGTGAAAGGGGCTTAAAGTCACTCCGGAACCCTGAAACAAACAAATGACTGACAATTTGCACGGAACACAGTATGTTGAAATCAACTCCACCGACTAATTAAACCTCCACTAACTCGAAGATTAAGCCTGATGTCAAAAATTCTCAACTTCTGTCTTAAGAATATAGGATTGTTCAAGGTGGTATTATAGAACAGAGTGCACAATACCCGCTTTAAACTGAATCCGCACGCCGGCATCATTCTGTATTTTCTTGATCATCTCGCCGTTGCGGCCAATGACGATGCCGACAGCAAACCTCGGCACAGAAACCTGCCAGGGAGAACGCAAGGGCCACCATTAGCTCACTCGTTGACAATTCACGAGCTGAGCTTCGTTTTGGCCATGCGTACGTCCAGGCTGGTTCCTCCCAGCCGGGCGGAGAAGTCACTGCGTCCCGAATGGAAGTCGGCATCCTTCTCCCGGATCACCTCCAGCACCAGCTCCTTTGCCACCTTCAATGCATCACCATATTACATTAAAAAATGAAGAACTAAACCATTATTAAACAAATTACCATTAATAACCATCATTAACAGATCACATATTACAACATTTATGAATAGAATGGAACATGTAAAAAATGACGTCGGTCATCATGAACTATCTCGGTAACGATAAAGGTTCGGTAAACCGCCCGGCTCTAGCCTGGTACCCACACTTTTTTACTCCAAAGCCACACTGCGGTAACGCGTACAGAATGTTGTTAGGCGGCATTTCTGGGTGTTGTTGATAAATGGCTTTTGCTTTGCATAGTAGGGTTTTAAGTTGCTTAAGAATGTAGCTCTGAAGAATGGTTTCTGAAGTGTTCTTTAGCTAACGTTGTGATATCCTTTACAGATTGATGTCAGTGTTTGAAGAAGTGCGCCCTGTGAGGTTGAAAGACAATGTCATAATTTTCAGCCTTGCGGCTGACATCCAGTGATCTCTCCAGATTCTCTGAGCAATTTGAAGATATTATGGAGTAGGGCTGCAGCTAAGTAATCGATTAATCTGTCAATTAGTTAGTTTGAATAATCGAGTAATCGGATTAGGAACATTTAATGCGTTGCAGAATAAATTTTCGGAGCTGTAAAACAAAGGCTTACTAAGTCTGCCCTTTCAAAAGAGCATTAAATGTGTATACAAAATAAAATTCCCAAGTGTTTTTTCAAACTATGCAGGATTTCACTTTCATTTCACAATTGTAATATATGCATTTAAAAATAAATTAAAACACCTGAGCTAAGCCTAAAAAAAATAATAATAATTAGCTGAAATGCTACAAAATGCTAACTTTTGTTTATAATACTCTTAACAAATCAGTCAAACACCTATTCCCATGGAAAACTGCTAAATATACCTCTAAACTAAATTATGAATGCATAAACAATCATATTAACTCAAACATAAACTTACAACCTGATGTTGGACTTAACAAGGAGCAGCTGGATCCAGCCATGTTAGACTAGTTTCGTCATATTGACTCCTGCTACAAGAGGGCAGTGAATCCACCCAAATCAATAAAACTAAATCCAAACACATTCAAAACCAAACATTACAACACCACTTGAATGAAACGAATCCGGGAAGCAGCAAAACTTGATGCAAATCTTTTTTCCTAATCGAATTACTTGAGTTAATCAATTATATCTTTGCAGCAATATTATGGAGTCGAGATTATAAAATCCCTAATTGCCTTGCAATTGTACGTTGAGGAACATTGTCCTTAACTGTTCGATTATTTTCTCACGCACTTGTACATAAACAGGCGAACATTGCCCCATCTTGAATTACATGAATGACCGAGTGGCTCCGGGAAGCTCCATTTATACCCATTAATGGCACCTACCTGTTCCCAGTTAGCCTAATTATTATTGGCTAAAGGTTTTACCAGTTTGAACATTACATATCTTGTCTTGTGTATTCAATTAAATATTGGCTGGCAACCAATTC
This sequence comes from Corythoichthys intestinalis, assembly GCF_030265065.1. Lineage (NCBI taxonomy): Eukaryota > Metazoa > Chordata > Actinopteri > Syngnathiformes > Syngnathidae > Corythoichthys > Corythoichthys intestinalis. Next base: position 29,786,867 of record NC_080397.1, read on the forward strand.
AGAGTGTACGCTGCCTGCCTACTGCCTGTAGTTAGCTGGGATGGCTCCAGCACCTCCGCGACCATCATGAGGAGAAGCGGCATGGAAAATGAATGAATAGATTTTTTGGGGGGGGAACTTCTCACATAATTTGTTCTATTTTCTGATTCTATAACAGCCATATAGTTAATGTATGCGTCTTACCGCTTTAGTTATGTTATGTGAACCAAATGAAAAGTCTCCTCTGTCATGTACTTTAGCTATACTTATGACTACAAGTGAGAAACACTGTGAGCAAACATGATTGACTTTTATACAATTGAACCTTGGCAGCGGTCACACATCGCACAAACGCGATTGGGACCAAACCTCATTGGTCCCAATCGCTCAGCCTGCAGGTTAGGTTCAGGATCACAACTGTTGCGTAACATTCACTACCACCACATCCGCCTGCAGCACCATGGCATGTGAGTGTCATTTACAGATGTCTCTGCTGCTCTCTGTATCTGTGGTGTTCTCTGTCAACATATTTGTGTTCTCCTACTAGCCTCTGAGTTCACATGGCTCTTCTCACTCTAACTTGAACACAGCACATCCCAGACGTGGTTATTGATGGCTAGAGCAAGATATCAGGGTAAGCCAATCAGAGACAGTCTGATAGAGTACGTCAGGTCTAGTTGACAATTTCTTCAGTTGATTGTTCTTTTTTTTTTTTTTTTTTTTTTTTTTTTAAATTAAAGTATTAGTTATTTTTTCAGAGTCGTAACTATAACTCTTGACTTTTCAAAAGTAACTTCAACAAAACCAGCGAAGAGTAGGGTTTTCGAACCTGAACTTTGTATGGGTCTCCAGAGATGCGGAGAGGTTTATCAGCTCCTGTGGGCATGGGACCGTCCTGGATCATCATCATCTTGACGCCCGCACGTTCCTATAGGACAAGCAAACGTCACTAAACGATTGAAACAAACAAACAAACAAACAAACAAACAAAACTCCATTATAGTAATACCTGCAGCTGCTTGATGGTTTCTCCTCCTCGACCAATAACGAGCCCAACCTTGCTGGCCGGGATCAGCATCTCCTGCACAAGGACCCCGCCCTCCCCGTCGCCATGGTAACCAGGACCATTTCTGCAGCGCTCCACAATCTGAACCAGGAGACGCTTAGCTTGCCTACATGCGTACACACACACACATTTACATAGATAGATTAGGGGATGAACCAATTAGTCTTTTAGTCAACGCATCGACTTTGCCATGCCCTCACGAGGCTTAATGTTTACTATTGTCGAAAAATCACCAGCTTTTGCAATTTGCACAAACAACATGGACACATCAAAATCAGCAGGTGAGGAAGGGGATGTGCGCTTGAAGCAAATAAGATATACAGTGTATCACAAAAGTGAGTACACCCCTCGCATTTCTATAGGTATTTAAGTATATCTTTTGATGGGACAACACTGACAAAATGCCACTTTGACACAATCAAAAGTAGTCTGTGTGCAGCTTATAATATAAATATATAATAGAGTAATAATAGAGTTTTTTTTACCTCAAAATATAGCCATTAATATCCAAACCCCTGGCAACAAAAGTGAGTACACCCCTTAGTGAAAGTTGTCAATTTTTACATACAACATGTCAACTGTCAATATTTTGTGTGGCCACCACTATTATCCAAAACTGCCCTTACTCTCCTGGGCATGGAGATAACCAGAGCTTCACAGGTCGCCAGTGGAATGCTCTTCCACTCCTCCATGATGAGGTTGCAGAGCTGCCAGATATTTGAGACTTTGCACACCTCCACCTTCCGCTTGAGGATCCCCCAAAGATGTTCTATTGGCTTCAAGTCTGGAGACATGCTTGGCCAGTCCATCACCTTTACCCTCAGCCTCTTAAGTAAAGCAGTGGTCATCTTGTAGGTGTGTTTGGGATCATTGTCATGCTGGAACACTGCCCTGCAACCCAGTTTCTGGAGGGAGGGGATCATGTTCTGCTGCAGTATTTCACAGTACATGTTGGAGTTCATGTTTCCCTCAATAGAATGTAACTCTCCAACAACTACAGCACTCATGCAGCCCCAGACCATGTCATTCCCACCAACATGCTTGACTGTAGGCATGACACACCTGTCTTTGTACTCCTCACCTGGTCGCCGCCACACATGCTTGAGACCATCGGAACCAAACAAATTAATCTCATCAGACCATAGGACATGGTTCCAGTAATCCATGTGCTTTGTTGACATGTCTTCAGCAAACTGTTTGCGGGCTTTCTTGTGTACCGTTTTCAGAAGAGGTTTCCTCCTGGGGTGACAGCCATGCACACCAATTTGAAGTACAGTGCGGCGTATGGTCTGAGCACTAACAGGCTGACCCCCCACCTCTTCAATCTCTGCAGCAATGCTGACAGTACTCCTGCGACGATCTTTCAAAGAAAGCATTTGGATGTGACGCACAGCACGTGCGCTCAGCTTCTTTGGACAACCAACCTGAGGCCTGTTCTGAGTGGACCCTGATCTCTTAAAACACTGGATGATCTTAGCCACTGTGCTGCAGTTCAGTTTTAGGGTGTTGGCAATCTTCTTGTAGCCTTGGCCATCTTCATGTAGCGCAACAATACGTCTTTTAAGATCCTCAGAGAGTTCTTTGCCATGTGGTTACTCCCACTCCCAGGTTTTTGTTTGTTTGTTTTTTTACTTACACCATTAAATTGTTCATTAGGAAAGTCAATGGATTGTTGTCAACAAATTTGATTATCCATTTTTGCCAGCAGCTATGAGCAGTCTTGTTTGGGCTTTGTTCGTGTGCAATATGAGGCTGCGCACGCGCCAGTGATGAGAGCGAGAGAGAGAGTTCACTGCTACAGTCAGGTGTAGTTGCTGAATCAGTAATATACAGTGCTGGCCAAAAGTATTGGCACCCCTGCAATTTTGTCAGATCATGCTCAATTTCTCCCAGAAAACGATTGCAATTAAGAATGCTTTGGTAGTAATATCTTCATTTATTTTGCTTGCTTGCAATGAAACAACACAAAAGAGAATGGAAAAAAAAAAATTATTATCATTTTAAACAAAACACAAAAAATTGGCCGGACAAAAGTATTGGCACCCTCAGCCTAATACTTGGTAGCACAACCTTTAGACAAAATAACTGCGAACAACTGCTTCTGGTAACCATCAATGAGATTCTTAAAATGCTCTGCTGAAATTTTAGACCATTCTTCTTTGGCCAACTGCTCCAGGTCTCTGATATTTGAAGGGTGCCTTTTCCAAATTGCCATTTTCAGATCTCTCCACAGGTGTTATTGCTGGCCACTTTAGAAGTCTCCAGTGCTTTCTCTCAAACCATTTTCCAGTGCTTTTTGAAGTGTGTTTTGGGTCATTGTCCTGCTAGAAGACCCATGACCTCTGAGGGAGACCCAGCTTTCTCACACTGGGCCCTACATTATGCTGCAGAAATTGTTGTTAGTCTTTAGACTTCATAAGGCCATGCACACTGTCAAGCAGACCAGTGCTATAGGAAGCAAAGCAACCCCAAAACATCAGGGAACCTCTGCCATGTTTGACTGTAGGGACTGTGTTCTTATCTTTGAAGGCCTCGTTTTTTTCCCCCCCTGTAAACTCTATGTTGATGCCTTTTCCCAAAAAAAGCTCTACTTTTGTCTTATCTGACCAGAGAACATTCTTCCAAATTTTTTTGTGGCTTTCTCAGGTAAGTTTTGGCAAACTCCAGCCTGGCCTTTCCGAAGTAGGGTCTTCCTTGAGATCCTACCAGAGTCCCTTTTCATTCAGACACTGACGGATAGTACGGGTTGACACTTTTGTACCCTCGGACTGCAAGACAGCTTGAACAAGTTTGGATGTTAGCCAAGGTTCTTTATCCGCCATTTGCACAATCTTTCGTTGAAAGCTATCGTAAATTTTTCTTTTCCGTCCACATCTCGAGAGGTTAGCCACAGTGCCATGGGCTTTACACTTATTGATGACACTGTGCACGGTAGACACAGGAACATTCAGGTCTTTGGAGATGGACTTTGGTCTTCTTTCTTTTCTCCATGCTCAATGTGGTACACACAAGGACACAGGACAGAGGTTGAGTCAACCTTAATCCATTTTAACTGGGTGCAAGTGTGATTTAGTTATTACCACCACCTGTTATGTGCCAAAGGTAAGTAACAAGTGCTGTTAATTACACCAATTAGAGAAGCATCGCATGATTTTTCAAAGGGTGCTAATACTTTTTCCAGCCCAGTTTTAGAGTTTTGTGTAAAATGATAATGACTTATTTTTTCCCCCATTCTCTTTAGTGTTTTTTCTATGCAAGCAAAATAAATGAAGATATTACTACCAAAGCATTTGTAAATGCAATCATCTTATGGGAGAAATTGAGAGTTATCTGACAGAATTGCAGGGGTGACAATACTTTTGGCCAGCACTGTATACGCGAGCGATTTTTTGGAGTCGTTTAAAATTTGAATTCAACACCGAAAAAAGACATTTCATCTTGAAAGGCAATTTAAAATAATGTGGCCAACAACATGGGGAACAAAACAGGGGGACACAGGACTTGTGCTTTAACAAATTATTCATCAACCTCTGCGGGCGAAACAAACCAATAAGGACAGTCACTACAAACAGCCGTTACAATAAAAATAGAATAGATAACAGGCTAACTTGGTGTGTGGTATGCTAGTTTATCACATTCAGCTAATGTTAATGATGCATTAAAAACCAAGTGAGACATACTTATAAGAGTTCCAAAAAGAATACAACTATTAAAATCTTTGTTTATTAAAACTATGTAAACCAATCATGTACCAACTTTAAATTGAAAATACATTTAATCCACACATCTCACAACCAGACAGAGAATATTTCCGCCTCCTTTTTCATTCTGTAGAACCTCTCCATGCCTTCTGGTCTGGTCCATCAAAGGCGACGTTACAGAAGAGAGAGTGCCTCTCCTTCAATATGTTGCGCAGAGGTGTCTTCAACTTAAAAACAATTCATCATACATTAAGTATTTTTGTATTTATTCTGATACAGATATGAAGAGTGATGGTGTTTTCAATCATGTCTTACAATTTTGAGTGCAGAGAAGAACCTCTCTACATCCGCAGTCTGGACAGGAGCTGTGATGGGGATAGCAGCTGCAAGTCTCAACTCAGCAGATTCTGAAGATAGAACCACAGAAGCACCTCCTCCAGACATTTGGTCTGACTAAAAGCAGTAAAAAACAAAGATGAATGAAATTATTCAGTAAAACCAGGCTGTTGTGGTAGTGATACTGTGAAAATTGTTTCAATCACGTACGCATTGGTTTTGCGTTACTCTACTACTTGGAAACAGATTTAACCCTTAAAGTCCTGAGCCTTTTATGGCTGTTTTGGGGCAGTTTTGTTCAAACACTTTTTGTCTCTATACACTATGTACCAATGTTGAACATGCCCTGGGTACATTGCTAAATATTTTTTCTTGGCACAATGCCATCTATATGAACTGTTATTATTTCAGTTGAACTATTACATGACCACATTAGGCCAAAAAATACACCAAAATCATCCAATTTCAACTCGAAAAACATAGAATGTTGACGGCAGTGCTCTATATGCAACTGCATTTTTATGGTACTTTAAAAGATGCCGCGTGATGGACAACGCTGGCGTGATCACAGTACGCTCACCTCGCTGACTTGTCGTATTCCTGCATTCTAACCCTCGCTATCACAAGTCGCTTGTGAATTACTTTCAGACCTGACAAAAATTACAACATGTTGCCTCTGCTCGTTACACTATTTTTTTCCCACTCTGTTTCCCCTGGACTCTTGATTTTCCTTCTCTCGAAGTCACTTTTGGCGGCCATATAAAGTTAAAAAAACTAAAAAAATAAATATATGCTTGGATGCAAAAAACACCAAATATTTACCTTTTTGTATCATCTGCCAGGGAAAATCAGGACACCGAAAGCACCCATGTGCAAGGAAAAAAAAACACAATTTGTTCCATTTCTTCTTTGGTAGATGCTTCAGGTCTTTCCGGTGAACTGCTGTTCATATAGTGCCTCGCTACAGCTGCAGTTACAATACGTAGCTGTCGAAGAGGGACATCAATCACTCAATCAACACAGCTGCAGTTTTTTGTTGAGCAATATCAATTGTTCAGGTTCGAGGGCGGCACAACATTAGCTGGAAGCCGCCGTCACCCAATTTTGATTGCAGGAAAAGCCCTGGATACACAGTGGCCGCCATGTTTTAGATGCACAGTGTATTCTGGGGCAATGAGATAAGACTGATGCTCTTGTCGTCAAATTTGTCTGGCAATACCAGGGTTCTTGCACTATTTTAAAAGTCAGATTTAATGCATTTTAAGACATTTTTAAGTCCTTTAAAATCTAATTTTAGACCAAAACATGTCGCAACAATTTCTGATGAAGAAAAAAAAACATTTTATTTCCCTGTTAAGTTTTACTGCTGCCACGGACCGCTGGTGTTTTTCTCCTTTCATGTGCAACTAGATCATGGGTGTCCAAACCTTTCCGCAAGGGCCGCTGTGGGTCCTGATTTTGTTCCTACCAATCAAGCACAGACAGTTTAACCAATGAAGTTTGTGCTAAAACAAGCAGCACCTGACTGCAATCAACTAATCACACTTGTAAGACACAAGATTGGTGAAAAGATGTCGTCTTGTTTTGTAGGAATGAAATCCAGCACCCACTGCGGCCCTATGTGGAATAGTTTGGACACCACTGAACTAGATGGTTTTGACCCCAACTGTCCCAAACGGAAATGTTTTTTTGCAAGACTTTGCACCAGGCACTGTTGTTATTTTCACTAGGGGACAACCACCTCTTAAATAACCATGTTCCATCCATTTTTGATTAAATTTTTTACAACACACTTCCCAATCTCTGCATAATCGCACTCACATCTACAACCGCAATTAACCAGGAAATAGCATCATGACGACAACTCTAGTCGCTGACATAAGCTGAGGTTGCGAAAAACGCTTGGCTTTATTAAATACTTCATCGAGTGAGTCCACTCTAATCAGCTGACTTACACACAATGAGTTGCCATAGCAACTGTTTAACAAGTTAAACGATGATTGACACATGCGGCGCTTGAAGTTCGCTTCTCTGGCAAGTTCAAACACTAAATGTCTGTCAATCATCGTTAACCTTAATAAGCAACTCCAGTGCACTGACCAACAGAGAGCAGGGAGAGGGAGGGAGGGAGGGAGCGAGAGACAGACTACGCGATCGGCTCGGGACAGCACATCTGTATTATTATTTTTAAATCCACTTTGGACTAAAGGCGCGAAGTTTGAAGGGCAAAGTAGCGAGGGATCACTGTAATAACTATTTTCGTCCAAAATACAGACTAAAAAATTAAAAGGGTTGCTGAAAACAACACTGATGAACACACACATACACAGACAGAAAACATAGCTAAACATGTGAAAGTACACCTATTTACAGATACACCCCCACCAGCTCACCACAACACACATACACATTCATAATGACACACTGACTCGCACGGTAACAACCATATCCATAAATACAAACAAATACACACACATCAGCAGGTGAATGTGTGAAGGTGACATCGTCACAGGAAGTGGACTGAGTTTCAGACTCACTCGATGCACTCTGGAGTTCCGGTCAGGGAACACGGACGCTCCATCAGACCGCCGCTGTCTATACACATACACATGCAGACAATCAGCAATGGCTACACAAAAGTGACAAAATGCTAGACGTGTGCGCCAGGACTCACCGGCGGCGATCTGGATCTTGCATCCCGACTCTAACTGGATCCTGGTGATCTGCTCGCCACCTCGGCCGATGACTGTTGAAAACACACGTGCACAAATACAAGTGTGAGAACACAGCGTAAATCAGGTTTGACTCACAAAAAGGAAAACGACTTACTGAAGCCCACCATCCTGTCGGGAACCTTGTAATCCTCCGTCAAAACCCTGAAAAATACAAACCGCGCTCACGTACACGTTCAATACCTTCCCTTAGTGTGTGTGTGTGTGTGTGTGGGTGCGTGTGTGTGAACCCGCATGTGTGCCTTACCTTTGATGGCCGACAGCTGACAGTTGACTACCTACAAATACACAAACACGTTTACACACAAATATACATAACCACACTCAGAGAAACATTGGGACAAACAACACTAAGAGTGAGACAATATCACGATATGGTGATATATCGCGATATTTCGCAACCCGTTGGGTTATCAATATGCTCCTGCCAAGTATCGGTACGTTTATTCGACACCCTCACCACACTATCGAGTATGGACGCTGTAAACTGCTCAAGTCAATGTTTGTTGTGCAATTCCTTGGTGGTCTGCTCGTGGCGCTCAGAGCGGCAGTGAGGGTGAAATGCGCAGAAATCGCCGAGGGAAGAAGATACAAGACTTGGGTTGAAAAAAGAAGCTGCACGAGAATGGAGGAGGGAAAAAAATGAGAAAAATAATCCTACAAAATCACACGTGTGAGCACACTTTGGATTTTACGTAAATAAGGAAGGAACTAGGGACTTTGCTGTATGCAAGAATTGTCTAACAAAAATAAGGTACACTGGATACCTGGATACAATGAATATGCAGAGCCACTTGCAGCGCCTAGAAAATGGTCACCAAATTTCTTTAACAACAACCTGCCATCACTGCCTCACTTTTATCACCTGAGGTAAGAAAGTTTTGCAGTGTAAATGATTATCTAGTATGCATGCAGTGTTTCATGAAATTTGGTGTTGCACAATATCAAATAAACCAGGACCTTAAATTATTTGGATGGGGATGAATGTCAAAAAAGCATACATTAACTTACTGATTTATTTGATATTATTTGAGAACCACTTTCCATCTAATTTACTACATAAACTATAATTTCGACTTTAAGACGCTGGAGTCTGCCATTTTGTCTCCAGTGTTTTTTTTGTTTTTTTTGTTTTTGTTTTTTGAAGTCACGTAAACAGTACCTTATTGTACTTCACAGTATCTTATTTTTTACTTTATTTTATTGATATGACCGTTTTCCCCTTTGGCGAAATGGCATTTGGCATTTGATTATACTGTTGACTTTTGTTTAGTGCTGCATGCTTATATTTTGGCGCAGGAAGCATTGAGCAGGTAGCACGAGTATGGAAGTAAGAGCGCATGAATGCAAGAAGAACGTATTTGCGCACAAGAAGAGGAGCGCATGTGCAAACACGAGGAAGAGCGCATTTGCGCCCACAAAAAAGTCGCACAACCAAGTGACAGAGAGAGATGAAAGATTAAAGCTTAGCTCGCTGTCTAGCTAGGACTTGCTCCAACGTCTTGGCGAGGACAGTACAATGATGTATAATACAGGTTTTTAGATAGTTATTTTGAGGTTTGGGGGTATTTAGAGGTACTCGAAAGGGTTAATTCCGATTTACGCAGAAATTTGGGTTACGTCAGCAGCATAGGAACAGAACTCGTTCTTAACCGAGGGGACTACCTCTATAAATGTACATTTTCCTTATTTTATAGATATATTTCTTTATAATTATCATATATTATATACTATATATACATACACCGCTCAAAAAAAATAAAGGGAACACTAAAGTAACACATTGTAGATATCCGGGTAAATTAATGATATATTATTAAATACTTTGTTCATTCCATATTTGAATGTGCTGACAACAAAATCAAACAAAAATGATCAATGAAAATCAAATGTATCAACCCATGGAGGTCTACATTTGGAGTTTTACTCAAAATGAAAGTGGAAAAACACATTACAGGCTGATTCACCTTTCATGTAAACAAATTCAAATGTGGCACAGTAGTGCGCATGGCCTCCAAGTCCCTGGATGACCTCCCTACAACGCCTGGGCATGCTGCTAATGAGACGACGGAGGGTGTCATAGGGAATCTCCTACCAGATTTGGACCAGGGTATCACTAAGCTCTTGGACATTCTGAGGAGCAACCTGGCTCTGCCAGATGGACCTAAACGCAATATCCCAGAGGTGTTCTATTGGATTTAGGTCAGGCGAACATGGGGGCAAGTCAATGTTATCAATTCTTTCTTCCTTCAGGAAATGTTGCATACTAGAGCCAGATGAAGTTGGGCATTGTCGTGGACCAGGAGGAACCCAGGTCCCACTGCACAAGCGTAGCTTATGAAAATGAGTCCAAGGATTTCATCCCGATACCTAATAGCAGTCACCATCTAACCTATAGAGGTCTGTGTGTCCTTCCAGGAATATGCCTCTCATGGCCATCACTAACCAACTACCACACCACTCATGCTGAATGATATTGCAGGCAGCGTAATGTTCTGCATGGGATCTCCGGGCCATTCCACGTCTGTCGCATGTGCTCAGATTGAACCTGCTTTCTCCAGTGAAGAGCACAGACCCAGTGGCATAGTTGCAAATTCTGGTGGTCTATGGCAAATTCCTCTTAAGCTCTACGGTGATTGGCAGTGAGCACAGGGCTCTCTACAGGATTTCAGGCCCTCAGACCATTCTTGTGGAGCCCGTTTCTGATTGTTTGGTCAAAAACATTCACACCAGTGGCCTGCTGGAGGTCATTTTGTAGGGCTCTGGCAGTGTTCATCCTATTCCTCCCTGAACAAAGGAGTGGATACCGATCCTGCTGAGGGTTTAAGGATCTTGTATGGCCCTGTCCAGCTCTCCTGGAGTAACTAACTTTCTCCTGGAATCTCCTACAGCTGGTGTCCCCATCTGCCGGGCCGCGGACCGGTATCGGTCCGTGGTGCATTTGCTACCGGGCCGCACAGAAATAATAATTTAATAACGACCGCATTCCGGCCGAATTAACCCTGTGCCCCTGCTTAACACACCAATATCCCTGTCTACTCTAGATATAATACTAAGGGATAGATTAGAATTTCGTCATAGAAATCCATTGATTGGACTGCTAGCAGTACATCTTGTTTGTGTATATAATATATCTGTGCACTTCTCCTTGATAATAACGTATTACTAGGCTGCGGGGGCAGCACATTTGTTCCCGGAAATACAGTAATTAGCCCCCACACGAGCGAAGATGACTGGAAAACAGACGTCTCTGAAGATATTTTTACGGCGAAAAGGGCACCTGACGAGCCTACAACCTCGAAGACCCACGAACTGTGAAGGAGTGGATTCGTGACCCGTTTGTGAATAAACCGAGTGATTCGAGCATGTCTGTGCAACAGGAGGATCAACTTGTAGAGATCCCAAATAATGGCGACCTTATTAAACGTACATTTGATACAACAACTCTACCGAGGTGCTGGATCAAAGTCATTCCGGAATATCCTGACACCGCTACGAGAGCATTGAAAACCCTGCTACAATTTCCAACATCGTATCGTGAAGCGGGCTTCTTAATCAATGCTTAACGACAAGGCGAAGACGTTAATGGTGAGAGCGGTGTGCAGTTGTTGTGTGCAGCTAACATGGCAGGATGTATCTGTGGAGAACTTTTCTACAAGTTCTTCCATGATCAAATGTAAGTTAATATTCCTTTCTTTCAAGAACGTTTGTAGTGTTTACTTTGGAATCACTGCATTTGCACATTTTTCAGCTTTGTTTAACGTTACGCGCATGCGCAGAACCGCATCGTTGCAATTTTTGATGGGTTGCAAAATTTGTCAGAACACCAGTCCGTGAAAAAAAAAAAAAAAAAAGACTCAAATAACACCGGTCCATGGTGCCAAAAAGGTTGGGGACCCCTATCCTACAGGACAACAGGTTGGTCCTCAGATTCTCCAGGAGCTTAGTGATGTGCTGGTCCAGCTCTGGGTGGAAATCACTCAGGAGAACTTTCACCACCTCATCAGGAGCATGCCCAGGCGTTGCAGCATGCAGAGGCCAAACACACTACTAAGCTTCATTTTGACTTGTTTAAAGCACTTTACATCAAAGTTGGATCAGCCTGCAGTGTGTTTTTCCCACTTTCATTTTGGGTATAAATCCAAATCCAGACCTCCACATTTGATTTTCATTGATAATTTTTGTCTGACAAAGTAAAAATATTTCATTCATTCAAATCTATAACGTGTTATGTTAACGTTCCCTTTATTTTTTGAGCAGTAAATATACAGTATATATCTACATACAGTGGGGCAAATACAGTGGTACCTCTACATACGAATTTAATTCGTTCCAGGACCTTGTTTGTAAGTCGAAATGGTCGTATGTCGAGCAGGATTTTCCCATAGGAATACATTATAATTCCATTAATTCGTTCCAAAGCCTAAAAACATACACTAAATTCTTAATAAATACTGCTGGCACTGTTACAAATGGCAATTAAACATAGAAAAACAAATAAGTTATAAATAAATAATTCAGAATAATATAAGAAGAAGAAGAAGAATTAATAATTATTCCTGAAAATAATGTAACGAATCGGATTCTAATATGGCGGACACTTTTTACTGTCCCTGAACGCACCGCGAAGGTGACGTCTCCAGTGAGATAGGTCGGTGCGGTAGAGATAATACTTTTGTTTTCCTGAGAGCAGTCAACTGCTTAAGACAATGAGCGTTTTGTGTTGGATAAGTTCTTAAATAAATGATAAAAACGTGACAAAGCTGGCGATTTCCTTGGCAATGTTACCACAATAATAATTGTCACCTTAACTTATAAATAGTGGCGAACGGTGGTCATAAGAGGATCATGGAGCTGTATTGTTGAGCCAGTTCAGGGACGCGCACCCCAAGCTCATATTTTTCTATAACTTGCATCTTCATTTCAAAGGTAAGCATCACTTTTTTCCTTGTTTCTCCAACTGTATCAACTTTTTTTGAAAACTGTGTTGATTTCTCACATAAGAAAATCCACCGTGGGTTCGTTTGCAGTGCTGTCATGTCGTCGTATTTCGAGCAACTCGTCGGATGTAGAAACAAATGGCGGCTCAAATTTTACGTCGGATGTCGAAAAGATCGTGTGTCGAAGTGATCGTATGTAGAGGTACCACTGTATTTAGTCAACCACTAATTGTGCAAGTTCTCCCACTTGAAAATATTAGAGAGGCCTGTAATTGTCAACATGGGTAAACCTCAAACATGAGAGACAAAATGTGGAAAAAAAAAAAAAAAACAGAAAATCACATTGTTGGATTTTTAAAGAATTGATTTGCAAATCATGGTGGAAAGTAAGTATTTGGTCAATACCAAAAGTTCATCTCAATCCTTTGTTATGTCCCCTTTGTTGGCAATAACGGAAGCCAAACGTTTTCTGTAACTCTTCACAAGTTTTTCACACACAGTTGCTGGTATTTTGGTCCATTCCTCCATGCAGATCTCCTCTAGAGCAGTGATGTTTTGGGGTTGTCGTTGGGCAACACGGACTTTCAACTCCTTCCTCACCCCGTGGCGTCAAAATGATAACAAGAACAGTGAGCAAAAATCCCAGAACCACACGGGGGGACGTGGTGAATGACCTACAGAGAGCTGGGACCACAGTAACGAAGGCTACTATTGGTAACACAATGCGCCGCCAGGGACTCAAATCGTGCACTGCCAGACGTGTCCCCCTGCTGAAGAAAGTACCTGTCCAGGCCCGTCTGCGGTTCGCTAGAGAGCATTTGGATGATCCAGAAGGGGACTGGGCGAATGTGTTATGGTCAGATGAAACCAAAATAGAACTCTTTGGTAGAAACACAGGTTCTCGTGTTTGGAGGAGAAAGAATAGTGAATTGCACCATACCCACTGTGAAGCACGGGGGTGGAAACATCATGCTTTGGGGCTTTTTTTCTGCAAAGGGACCAGGACAAATGATCTTGTAAAGGAAAGAATGAATGGGGCCATGTATTGAGAGATTTTGAGTGAAAATCTCCTTCCATCAGCAAGGGCATTGAAGATGAGACGTGGCTGGGTCTTTCAGCATGACAATGATCCCAAACACACAGCCAGGGCAACAAAGGAGTGGCTTCGTAAGAAGCATTTTAAGGTCCTGGGGTGGCCTAGCCAGTCCCCAGATCTCAACCCCATAGAAAATCTGTGGAGGGAGTTGAAAGTCCGTGTTGCCTAACGACAGCCCCAAAACTTCACTGCTCTAGAGGAGATCTGAATGGAGGAAAGGGCCAAAATACCAGCAACAGTGTGTGAAAAGCTTGCGAAGAGTTACAGAAAATGTTTGGCCTCCGTTATTGCCAACAAAGGGTACATAACAAAGTATTGAGATGAACTTTTGGTATTGACCAAATACTTATTTTCCGCCATGATTTGCAAATAAATTCTTTAAAAATCAAACAATGTGATTTTGCGTTTTTTTCCCCCACATTCTGTCTCTCATGGTTGAGGTTTACACGTTGACAATTACAGGCCTCTCTAATATTTTCAAGTGGGAGAACTTGCACAATTAGTGGTTGACTAAATATTTATTTGCCCCACATATACAGTATATATATATTATTGATCTGAAACACGAAGAAATTACATTTAACAAAAAAAAATTCTGAATAACTTGGGACATTTTGAATATAGCCACTAATTTTGGCACAACCAATCATTTACCTTTTTAAGAGTACTTTTTCATTTTGTTTGGACCAGCGCAACACAGAATGATTATAAGCCAGGAACAAAAATTTATTTTTTGTAACATGGGCTAATCTCTGTATCACGATGTTATGAGATAATCGCTATCGTGAGCCTTGTATCGTGAATCGTATTTTATCGGCTTCCACCCCTAAACAACACACACAGAGAAATGAAAAAAAAAAAAAAAAAATCACACATCGGGTTCTCCTGTTGGAGGCTTTCGCCTGACATTGTCGGAGCGGCGTTAGAAATCAATGCTGAGAGGTTTTACTGTTACACGAAAAAAAACAAAAACAAAAAAAAAACACATGTCATGGCTGTCAGACATGGGGAGATGTACCGGGAATTACACGTAGGCGTATCTGATTTGTTCCTAGAAGTAATGAGCCCACACACTATGGAAGATGACTGGAAAAAATGATGTCTTTGGACAGATTTTTTTAAGGGAAAAAGGCCACCTGACGAGCCAGAAGGGGAGCTTACAACCTCCAAGAAGACGAAAAGTTTTTTAGAAAGACAATGCCAAAAAACCTACCTAAAATATGGGTTTGCTGGATTTGAACAGCTGGATCTCAGGAGACAAGTGACCGCGTTGCATAATATGCGGCCAAAAGCTTGCAAACAAGGCAATGAAGCCTTCAAAGCTGCTTCGGCACATAACAAAGCATCCTGGAATACTTTGGAATTTTTTTAAAGAAAACAATTATTGAGGGCTACCACATCAACAAAAGCAAATGAATTAAGAGCATCATACCTCGTCGCGAACCGTATTGCTAAAGCCAAGAAACCTTTCACGATTGGAGAAGAACTTATGCCTGCACCCAAGGATATTTGCCGTATTTGTCGATCTCCCATCGCACCTAAATGGGACCATCTCGTCTAAACGAAACAAGCTCAGGCATCCAACTGAATCAGTGTATCGTGAGGTACGTTTTCCTTGCACTTAGCTTTCGTTTTTAGCCCCGTTGTGTTATTTACCATTTGCCGTATTTTTCTGCCACACATTGACGGTATGTGGAAAAAAAAGGCCCACATGACACTTGTCCATAGTACAAAAAAGGCCCAGGGACTAATGATGTCCTGATCTGATCAAGCGATCGGAAATCGGCCATTTTTCAGAGGATCGGGTTTGTGTTTTTAATTAAAAATATATATATATTCATTTCTCTGCATCATCCTTGCACATCCTCTAACTCTTCCTCCTGCTGCTTTTCTTGCTCACCAAGCAGCTGCTTGTTAATGTTAACGATGAGTGACTGCTTTGATCCTGCCAGAGAAGCTTGGGAGCGGTAAATTGAAAGGCGCCAAATTTATGAGCTCGTTCAGCTTGTTAAACACTAGCGGTAGTGTGCATTGTGGCTTTCTCAGCAGCGTGAGAGGATTTGAGTGGACTCACTCAATGAAGCGTTTAATAAAGTCAAGCATTTTTCTAAATTATTCTTGTTTAAAAATAATTCAGTGGCACATTAACATGTTTAAAATGACATGTTTTTTTGTTGTTGTTTTTTTTATTGGAACAACAATTTTTTCCGGACACGGATCGGGACTTGGTATCGACAGATTCTCAAAATCAGGTGGCTCGGAAGCAAAAAAAGGCAATCGGAACATCCGGGGACCCTGGTTGAAACCACTTCTGCACTTACTCTTAAATGTATATTACGCTGGGGTAGTTTTGTTTATTTAAAAGAAAAAGTGCTTTGTTTTCTCCTTAATACATTGGACTCAAAATCAGGTGATTCAGACGCAAAAATATGTGATCTGGATATCTAGTTATCTAGTAAACTCGCTGTACATGCTCACAAACACAAAGACACACACAAATACACGTAGACACATGCAAACAGACAAATGCATTTACATGCCAATGCACACGTACACATACATACATACATACGCAAATGTCAGCTAGCTAAAAGGTTCATGTGGAAAATTTGATAATGAAAGAGACCAAAACATGTACAATGTACAGTGGGGAGAACAAGTATTTGATACACTGCCGATTTTGCTGGTTTTCCCACTTGCAAGCCATGTAGAGGTCTGTAATTTGTATCATAAGTTCCCTTCAACTGTGAGGGACGTAATCTAATACAAAAATCCAGAAAATCACATTGTATAATTTTTAAATAATAAATTTGTATTTAACTGCATGAAATAAGTATTTGATACATTACCAACTAGTAAATATTTCGGCTCTTAGTTCTTTTTTAAGAACCCCTCCTGTTCTCCACTCATTACTGGAAGTAACTGCACCTGTTTGAACTTGTTACCTGTATAAAAGATACCTGTTCACATGCTCAAACAAACAAACTCCAACCTCTCCACAATGGCCAAGACCAAAGAGCTGTGTAAGGACATCAGGGATAAAATAATAGACCTGCACAAGGCTGGGATGGGCTACAGGAAAATAAGCAAGCAGCTTGGTGAGAAGGTAACAACTGTTGGAACGATTATTAGAAAATGGAAGAAGCTCAAGTTAACGGTCAATATGCCTCGTTCTGGGGCTCCATTCAAGATCTCACCTCGTGGGGCATCACTGATCATGAGGAAGGTGAGGGATCAGCCCAGAACTACACGGCAGGACCTGGTCAATGACCTGAAGAGAGCTGGAACCACACTCTCGAAGAAAACCATCGGAAACACATTACGCCGTCATGGATTAAAATCCTACAGCGCACGTAAGGTCCCGCTGCTGAAGCCAGTGCATGTCCCGACACGTCTGAAGTTTGCCACTGACCATCTGGATGATCCAGAAGAGCAATGGGAGAAGGTCATGTGGTTGGATGAGACCAAAATTGAACTTTTTGGTCTAAACTCGGCTCGTCGTGTTTGGAGGAAAAAGAAGGATGAGTATAACCCCAAGAACACCATCCCAACCGTGAAACATGTAGGAGGAAACATTTTTTGGGGCTGCTTCTCTGCCAAGGGTACAGGACGACTGCATCGTATTGAGGGGAGGATGGATGGGGCTATGTATAGCCAGCTCTTGGCTGACAACCTCCTTCCTTCAGTGAGAGCCCTAAAGATGGGTCGTGGCTGGGTCTTCCAGTATGACAATGACCCAAAGCACACAGCCAAGGCAACTAAAGAGTGGCTCCGTAAGAAGCATCTTAAGGTCCTGGAGTGGCCTAGCCAGTCACCAGACCTGAACCCGAGAGAAAATCTATGGAGGGAGCTGAAAGTCCGTGTTGCCCGGCAGCAGCCCCAAAACCTGAAGGCTCTGGAGAAGATCTGCATGGAGGAGTAGGCCAAAATCCCAGCTGCAGTGTGTGCAAACCTTGTCAAGGACTGCAGGAAACGTTTGGTATCTGTAATAGCAAACAAAAGTTTCTGTACCAAATATTAAGTTCGATTTTTGTGATGTATCAAATACTTATGTCATGCAATTAAATGCAAATTTATTATTTAAAAATCATAAAACGTGATTATCTGTTTTTTTTTTAAATTAAATTCCGTCCCTCACAGTTGAAGAGAACTTATGATACAAATTACAGACCTCTACATGCTTTGCAAGCAGGAAAACCAGCAAAATCGGCAGTGTATCAAATACTTGTTCTCCCCACTGTATGCAATAATGCTATTATGAACAATAAATACAAAATATCATAACAGGAACCGTATGAGGTTGTCATGTTCAAAGTGAAAATGCTGATGTGGGTGTGGTTACTATGGCTCAATGAGAATGCTGCAGACCCATCAAGCTGCCTACCAATCTAGTCCAATGTTAACGGCTCAAAATAATTGGACGAACTAACAGCCTGGTAAAACGATGGCGCGAAGGTTCATGCTCATTCTCTCACCTGTGTCGTCGCAGGCTCGCTTGTAATAGAGTGACGGTTCCGAGCTTGCAGTTGAGCTGTTTATGTGCGCCATGGCCTCACTGCCACTGCCGCCGATCTTCCCCGCCATCTGACGAGCAACGAAAGTTAACTTGTGTGGCTAACGGAAAATTACCATTTTAACATGCTAACACAAAAACTGTCCAAATTGTGTGTATTGAATGTATTGTTTGTTTGTAACTTCAAAACAGGAAGTTAGCAAATCAGTAAATATGTACATTTTGAGGTCACAGACTAAGCTCACACATAAAGTGGCAACTTGTGTTACTGTGCTTAATGTCTTGTTTAAGAATACAACAAATGTGTTTACCATAGACTGCTAACTAGAAGTCACCTGCCAAAGACTGTAACCAGTAGGTATGTGTACATTTCGATGCACTGCGAACGTGACTGCATTCACGAATCCGGAAGTGACTGACCGTTTGCAAACATGTAGGTAAAATGTCCATTATTAGCCTAGCCTGGAGGTGAAATTCTTGGACCAGCGCAAGACGGTCGAGAGAGCAAAAGCATTTTGCCAAGAATGTTTTCATTAATCAAGAACGAAATTCGGAGGTTCGTAGACAATCATATACCATCGTAGTTCCAAACATAAACGATGCCAATGACAAGGAAGGGATCAAAACTACACAAACATGCAGCGGAACTCGTAATTTGCCTTATTTCCAAATTTTTCCGATCACTCAAGTGGTAGGCTGTTCGTTTGAAGTTTAAATCCCTCGTTATACCATATGAAAATGTATATATAGCCTTGCAACAGTGTGGAGTAGAAGAGAATGCACATTCAACTCAACTGTGTGTATGAACCAACCAATATTTTCTTGCAAAATAGTCAGAGGTTCAATTTATCATTTACTAAGCTTTCTGGTGATACCTTGCGTATTACAAACAGTGAGATGACCAAGTGAGAGGCTTTTACCCGGCCATTGTATTAGCAAAATGGGTAAAAAAAACTGATCCGGGGACCTATTACAATTACACCCATTGACCTTAATTAGCCATACTTTCCCGACCTTTAAACATCCATATCCTTGTTATTACTTGTCATAGAATAATGATGTTGGCATCACTGGAATCATACTTTCCTGTAGAATTTAATTACTGCCATAGGTCTACATGTAATTTTGTATTTTAGGGGGGTGGCGGGGGGGGGGGTCAAATACCTATACAGACATATAGATTACACCAAATTAGTGTACATAAACATTCCACCTGTCTGGCTGTGTACTGCGTGTATGATTTGGGGGGGGGGGGGGGGGGGGTCGGTCTCAACACAGGAAGTTAGCATTCTCAGCTAACAGGAAGATCTAGCGCGTCACAGAGTAAACAGATGTCATGATGAAACATTCAGTCTACACAAAAAACACTTCAGCCCCCCCTTCTCCCCAATTTGGTTTGTTAGTGTACACAACGTCTGTGTAACTTACTTACCGCGTTGTTATTTGTGAGTTCAACAGGTTGTCAACCTGAGTGACACGTGTAAACTAGGTTGACAAACTTGTGCGCAACCCATAAGGAGAGGAGAGAAAAAAAAAACATCGTCGCCCCCCCACACCCCACTTTTTGCGTGACAGCTCGTCAAACTCTCCCCCAAAGTAGGTCCACGTGTACGACAAAGTAAGGGAGTGTCGTGTGTCGTGTCGTGTTAATAGTCAACAAAAGTGTCCCAGCTAACTTAGCATGCTAATTTCCGTGCAAGCGTGTGAGTGTTTATGCGTGTGTGAGTTAATGTGTAGTCCAACTTGCGATTGTTGGAGAAGGGGGGAAAAGTGTTAGGACTCGATAGAAAAGGACTGTTCGTGGGTGTTGGGGGCGCGTAGCTCGCTTGCGGTCACTCGGCGGAATTTACCTGTCGGGCCCGCTGCAACGCATCGGCCAAGCCGTCCGACTTGAGCCCCGGCTGGCCAATTGAGGCCTGTCCTCCGCCCTGTACCAGCTCCGCCATCATAGCGCCACTGGCTAGCCGCTAGCCTGCTAGCAGTTAGCCACAAAACTCAGCTTGCTGCAAAGATGCTCTGAATCAGCACGATGTCCCACTTGAAATGAATCTATTCAATTCGAGTCAAGCGGCATTGCAAGACTAAAGGAGACGCGGGATTTTAAGAGTATGCTTTGTGAGGAATACAATGGTATCATCTAAATGCTGTCGAGAGCTTGGGAAACAGTACAATATATTTTGGGTCTTGGGGTTCGTGTCGTTGCAACATTACGAGGGTGTTTATGTATAGACGATCTATGCATCTCAGCTGGCAGTTGACAAAATGAGAGCTTCCGTTTCCGCGTTGAGTCACGTGTTCCTGCGGACGCCACAGGTGGGAAGCAACTTTGGGCAAAGTTTCCAAACAGGGCAAGTAGAATATAGTACGTAAGAGGATTAGGGCCAGTGAAGAAATGAAAATGGTCTTTTAAGTCAGAATTCTGACTAAAACAATGTATAAAATGCTTCATTGATTGCTATGGGGAAATGAACAAATTTTGTGGTCTAATTTTCACGATTCTGTCATTCAATATGCAATATCCCAGGAGAGAACAAAGATTGTTTTTGACGAAATTTTATAGATAGTAATAGTTTCGAGGAGTGGTCCCCAACCACCGGCCCGCGAACCAGTACCGGTCCATGGCACATTTGCTACCGGGCCGCAGAGAAATAAATAATTTATCAACTACTGCAATCTGGCCGGAAGCTCTAGACACATCATTATCCCTGTGTACTCAATAGACTAATCAGAGTAAAGATTTTTATAGGTTGCCATCTCGTGGTTGGCCGCAATTACTAGGGTGTTTGCACACCTATAGCAGCCCAGGGCCAGTCAATGTAAACAGTAACTTTAGCTGCTGTTGGCTCTGCGCTGCGGGCGACGACGTATTTGGACAGCTTTTTACGGGGAAAAGACCACCTGCTGAGCCAGAAGAGGAGCCCACAACCAAGTCCAATCTGCATAATATGTGGCTAAAAGCTAGCAAACGAGGCAACAAAGCGAATGCACCGAGAGCATCATAACTCATGGTGAACCATATTGCTATAGCTAAGAAACTGTTTGTTTTTTTTTGCAGCGGGAGCAGAAATAAATTCAAATTATATCTGTTCAGCCATCTAAAATATTTGCATACATACCTTTCCAGGGAGCCCTCGAGTTACGACTGTGATCCTAGCTGGCGACGTAGCCCAAATTTCTGCGCAAGTCAGATTTCACTGTTAAAGTCGAAATTTACGTCAGAATACTTTTGTGATGGAAATTTGAGTCTAGACTGTTTAACTAGATCTGCTAATGTTACCATGACAACTTGTGCATTTCTTGTCCTTTAGATGAATTAACGTAAGTTAAAACAAAATGTGCCCGACCTTGTGTGAATGACACACGTTAAAGATCACATTTCATACATTTGACTTTAGCAATACCATATTTGTTAAACCAATAGCAACAAATACATAATGATAATAGCCATATAAGGTCATGTCTTCGTGTTTGACTCCTCCCAGGAACTAGAAGCTTATAAAAGCAGGAACCGCTACCAATTCGGGGAGATGCTATGTTAAAGACATTACCCTCTGTCACATTGTTTTCTCCGAACTGCAGTTTGTAATAAAGAAATCTCATCATTGTACAACACCTTTCCTTGTCTTGGTTTCCCTGGACAAGATAGTTTGTATTTAAAAAAAGTCAAATACATTAAAATACGCCGTATTTACTATTATTGCTGAGCAGTGGATGGAGAGTTAGGGTTTTCAATGGTTTATTTGAAACCGAAAACACTGAACACTATTGGTGGTGTGTCGGTCACGAATGATTCGTTCCACAAGAACGAATCACCTGCAATAATTCGTTTTTAAGGAAGTTGTGACTTGGGTGGGAGGGAATTGAGAGTGGAGACGCAAGCTGCAGTGTCTGATATCGCGCAAGACCAATCAGACGGCAGCCTATTTGCAGGCAGGGGAGGGAGCGGAAACATATTTTGAGCGTCTGTCACTCACTTCCACGTGTGGCCAATACGCAGGCAGGGGAGCGGGACCGAGTTATGTCTCTTCCCGTTCACTTACAACTTGTTCTCAGCCCTGACCCAGATTGCTTAGATGAGTCGTTCTGCAACCTAAACGAATCAAGAATTGAAAGAAAAAGGCTTTGTCACTTCTTCTTTAATGTGGAGCCTATACTATGCTATTCAAAAGCACGAAAACAATACACAAACATACCAAACATGGTTTGGTGTTGTAATAATAATAAAAACAATAATACATTTTATTTCAAAGCACCTTTCACGACAGTCAAGGACACGTTACAACCAAGTATACAAGAGATAAAAATAAAGTAAAATAAAAGATTAAAAGTCGGCGAAGATCAGAGTAGCAGGAAAGAGATCATAACACCAAAAAAAAGAGGATCAGGATGGATATGATCATTTGAACAGATATTTTTTGAGTCTGGATTTGAAAAATGGGAAAAAGGTTGGAATACAAAGATCCAAGGGTAGAGAGTTCTAGAGTCGTGGGGCAGAATGGCTGAACTGTATAGAACCGAAAGTTCTAAAATAGATACGGGGGACAAAGAGGTGAAGAGTAGAAGAGGGCGGGGAGGAGTGTTAATGCGAATTAGGTCAGATATATAGGGTAGGGCCAGGTCGTGAATCACTTTGAAAGTAATGAGTATTTTGTAATTTGTTGTTTTCCAGGGAGTCACTGATGTTGACGGAGGATGGCGGTGATGTGGTGTGTGGTGGGGGTTCCTGTGATTAGTTGTGCAGCAGAGTTTTGGATGAGCTGCAGTTTCTGGAGGTATTCATGAGGGAGACCAAGAGAAAGTGAGTTGCAATAGTCAATCCGGGAGGTGATTAGGCTGCAAACGAGCGGCAGCAGATCAAGAGTTCAATCCATGGATCTGGCCTTCCAACTTTGCATTTTCTCCCTGTGCCTGCGTGGGTTTTCTCTGGGTACTCGGTTTTCCTCCCATGTCCTAAATAAAATTAATGATAGGTGATTAAATACTTCAAAATGACCCTAGATGTGAGACTATGCGTGATTGGTTGTTTGTCTTCTTAGCAGACCTTGATATTGGCTGGCAACTGATTCAGGGTACACCCTGCCTACTGCCCATAGTTACCTGGGATTCTAGGCTCCAGTACCCCTGCAACACTCATAATGATATGTGGCATAGAAGATGAATAAATGACTCATCCACATAGAGAAACACCAGCAAACAGGAATTAACGAGAGGCACAGAAACTCATTTTCAGTTTTTTAAGCCTCATTAAATTAATGATGGTTGCTTGTTCAATATTCAGTGTAGTTAGTATCAAATGTTCTGGTTCGTTGTCCTATAAACAGCCTTTAGTGGCTTCGAACCAAAGGGCTATGACTTGATTGCAGTCTATGGCATTGCTGAGTCATCATCGGCAAAAAAAAAAAGTTTAATCGCATCTATATCCTCAGTCTCCTTGTGAGCTCGTCGTGTATGCTTTGTTATTGCCTTCAGCAATTTGAAAGAGAGCCCTTTTACTGTAATGACGTCACAGGATATAGCAGGGAATTTTAGAATAGGCAACTTTCAAACTAAATGATTTTAAAAAAACAAAACAAAAAAAAAGCATTGGGACAACCTCTAATATTTCGGGAAAAACTAAACATCTAGTCTGGAAAGTCCTTAAAAGGTGCTTGATTTTGGCTATGAAATGTGTACGAACACTGGTTATAAGAACTCTCAGTTCTCCAAGAAAAAATGCTTTTGAGGGAGGAAAAAAAGGAATTTTAACAAATAACTCTTTTTTTCTCAGTACCATAATTTAAGATAATTTCATATAAATATGATTTAAGTTGTAGACCGCTACAAAACGGAGACTTAGTTAATACACATAAAATTCTTTCTCTACAGAAAACCCTACAAAAGAGAATATTTGAACCATTTTGATTCTGACACTGTTCAGAGCGATTGACCTCCTCACTTTGAGGCCTCTTGTCATATGTTAAACCAGGGATTGGGAATCTTTTTGAATGAAAGAGCCAAAATAAATAAATAAATAAAATCCATGTATTTTAAAATGTGATTCCATAGGAGCCATACAGTGTGGGGGTGTGCGCATTTGTGTGGCGGGGTGTACTTACGTGCTCATATATATTCATTCTCAAATTGAAGAGTTTTTCCTTCTTTTGTTTGTGTGCCACTGTCTTTTTAAAGGTGTTTTTTAAAAAATAATTATTTATGTGATCACCATATTTTAAATGGACATGAACACATCTGCGCATATAAATACAGATCCACTTAAAGCCACTTAAGGCTCTTAGGGTTTCCTCTTGCTGTCCAACAAGCTCTTCAGATGGCGCCGTCGCTCTCTCTGTGCACTGCATAGTATACACGTGTACAAGTCACTCAGAGAAAGAAAAGCTTCTTTCTTGACCTTGAATTCCCATGCATGACCTTCATTTTCCCCCAGGCCAACAATCATCGCATGGTTCATAATTTATTTCAGTTTTATTGTTTTCTACTACACCTTGATGAATATTGATTACACAGCTATGGAAACATGTCGCATCGCCCTTTTTAAACTGCAAATTTGCATCTTTAGTATAATATATAAAATGATGAATGAAATCGACACATGATGTTTGCCTTTTTTTAACTGTCAGTCAATGCGTGGAAGAAAAATAGGGCAAATTTAAAATAACACCATGGGGCTAAAAACGAATGTTAAGTGCAGGGAAAATGTAACCATACGCTGAATCAGCGTGACGGTGCTAGCAGAAAGCGGCACCTGTGCAACCTTTTTAAC
Source organism: Corythoichthys intestinalis (assembly GCF_030265065.1). NCBI lineage: Eukaryota > Metazoa > Chordata > Actinopteri > Syngnathiformes > Syngnathidae > Corythoichthys > Corythoichthys intestinalis. The sequence goes on from NC_080397.1 coordinate 29,811,990, forward strand.
AGCTGTTTCTCCTAAAACTTTATGGCAAATATCCTCGGACGCAGACATAAGTTCTCCAAACGTGAAAGGTTTCTTTGCTCTCTTGGCCAATACGGTTCGCAGTGAGGTGTGATGCTGGCAGTACTTTCGCTTATGTTGATGTGGTGGCCCTCAGTAGTCATTGTGTCTGTCCTTTGTGCTCGCACTTTTATCTTTAAAAAAATTCCAAGTTATTCCAGGATGCTTAGTCTCTTATGTGCCGAAGCAGTTTTGAAGGCTTCTTTGCCTCGAAGCAGCTTTGAAGGCTTTTTTGCCTCGTTTGCTAGCTTTTGGCCACATAATATGCAGAGGCTCTGCACAATATGTTGGCAGCAGAGTGGACCTGGCGCCTGAGAGCCACCTGTTGCGACAAAGCCATATTTTAGGTAGGATTTTTTTCAGGTAGCCGTAAAAAAGCTGTCCAAAAACGTCTGTTTTTCAGTCATCAATGCTATAATGTGGGCTTATTACTTACGGTAAAAAAAAATCTAATGTGCCGACGTCATGCGTCATTATCTTCGTTTTTCCTCCGACTTGTAGTATGTGCAAGCGCTAAGTGTTAGCTAAGATGTAGCATTACATACAAGCTTGTCTTCAGGTGGAGAGGAATCAGGGCGCTATCATGTTATGTATTACAGGTTTATGGCGACTCGGGACTCGTACAGGACTCTTGCTGACAGTTTCCATGTTGGGGTCTCCACAGTGGCAGCAATAGTGCCAAAAGTTGCAGCAGCAATCTGAGAGTGCCCGGTGGGAGAGGCAGGGGTGAAAGTTGGCCAGAACGGTCAGGAATGCAGTTCCGGTATAAGATTGAGGGCCCGAATGCTGTTCCGGTACAAGGTGCTTTGATTCCGAAAATATGACGGCAACTGTCAAAACGCTATGTAAAAAAACTAAAAAAAGCTAAGCTGCCACACATGCATTTCATCTCCAAGAAAAATACGATCTACCAACATCAGATTTACATACACAAGTGTTAACAGGAAGCATAATAAAGTGCTTGTGCAACATCATCCGTTTCCACCAATATTTATTATTTATTTTATTCCACGGACGGCATGGAGGTTTCCCCAGCTGCTACAGTTATCTGAGTCTGACGATGATGAGTCACGTCAATGTGCGAACTCACGCAGCAAAGCAAAACGCCTGGACTCATTTATCCGCTCAATTGGCTGAAAAACTGACATGTGATCAGCAAAGATGGTTAGGTCTGATTGGTTCAAATGTGCACGTTTTCTGGAACAGCAAAAAAAATAAAAAATAAATAAATAAAAGGTTGTAGGATGCGACAAAAAAAGGCTATTGTGTCTGGAAAGCCTGGATTGCCTGCTGACCTTATCTTTCCAAGCTGCAGAGCACACCTCATGAGAGGCCCTTTCTTGTTCGAGGCCTGCCTGCAGCAAAAATGACTTTCAACTAGACTTTCCCGGGCCAGAATGGTGTAGATAATTTATTTGGCATACTTGCTTACCAGTGGAGAATGTACAGGCAACTGGAAATGCGACCTAAAGTGGTGGAAGGGTGTGTGAAGGCTTCCTGTGTTCTTCATAACTACATAAGGAAAAGGCCAGAAACAGCTGAAAGACTGAATGCCACTGCTACCATTGATAGCCATCCTCTGCCTGATGTAAGCACACTTCTTGCCAACAGAGCAGCTTGAGAGGCCATTGCAGTGTGGGAAGCATTCACCCTCTATTTCAATACGGAAGGTGCATTACAGTAGTATCTGTAAATTATTGTGTGAAAAGTCTCTCAATATACCAAGATTTAACCCTCTGCATTTTCGGTAAGCGGGCCCTTTATTAAAATTCACTTTGACTGGCCTGCCTGTCTTTTTATTTGAATAGTGCAGTGTATGAGACATAAGTGCAGCCAGTGAAATTAAAATATGGTAGACATATATGGCGGAAAACACTCAGGTGACTTGAAGTTCTGCTCTGAGAGCCCCAATTTGGCCAAATTTCAAAACTGTCCTATATGCATGTGTGATACATTATTTGGAAGGCTTAAAATCTCGATTTTCTGGGGGAAGAAAAATTTTTAACAGGAGGGCTTTTTTTTTTTTTTTTTTAATGTTTTTTAAACAGCAAAACCCTATCTGGAGGTGAGAGCACGCAAGAGCAGAATTACAGACGCCACGACTTTAACGAGATATTATCGCGTTCTTACCTTATTTCGATCCAAAAACTCCAAGTAGCATGTATCACTGAGTGTCAAGACACAGCTGTGAATGGGCACAGCTGGATTTTTGGGGGATTTTATGGGTCAAACATAGTAAAATAACAAGGGTCACAATGCAGAAATCGCAGACTTCAAGGAGTGGTCGAGATTTTCTTTTTCATATACTGTATTTACCATTTTAAACGTTTTTTCCCCCCAATTTTTCTTTGTTTGGATCAATTACTTATCATCTAAAACAGGGGTCCCCAAACTACGGCCCGCGGGCCGGATATGGCCCGCCTCCACATTTGTTCCGGCCCCCTGAACAATACCAGAGAGCATTTAAAAAAAAAATTTCTCAATAGTGTTATTTATTTCCTGGCCCTTTTCTGTGAAGAACTCAGAGAGGGTTATTTGGTTATTATCTATTTAATTAATAGTGTTTTTATTATTATTATATTATATTTATTTTATTTACTTTTGTTCTGTGAAGAATCCAGAAAGGGTTATTTGATTGTGGCTTTCTGAAAAACAATACATTTTTACATTTAGGCACTTCTGCATTCGTCACACTTTTTCTGTTACAAACTGACCCCGGCCCCTCATCAGAGAAGGGAAAAATTATGTGGCCCTCACAGGAAAAAGTTTGGGGACCCCCCCCTCTAAAATATTGGGGAAAATACGACAGTAACACAAAAAAATGTAATCAAGCGATAGTTATGAGGTAGATATCCGTGAGTTTTTTACAGACGGCAATTTTTTCATTGTGACGTAATTCGTTTAAAAGTTTAAAATATGCGAGGGAATATTTATTTAAACAAAATATTAGACATCAATTAATGAGTCTTAGCTAAAAATGACAGGTATTTCGAATTATAAATATGATTACTTTCCTTCTTTTTATGGCTAGGTCGAAACAAAAGCGGTTGCGCGACCTCTGTGAAAGGGGGTTTCCGGGGTAAAACGGACAAATTAAAAATAATTGGGGGCTTATTGCGCCATGAATCTGCTATGGCAGCATATAGACATATTGTTCTATCAAACACAACTGTTCTTTTGGCTTAAAATACAACAGTTTATTTTATAATGGGGTGCAAGAGCAGAAACTGCTTTTTCAGCCTTGTCTTTGTTTTTCACCATATACATTTTAGTGCCATATGATATGACAATATTTATCATGTTTTTCCCTTCGATTATTCTGAAAATGGCCCCTGGACAAAAATATTTGGAAATGCGCACTCCCACATACAAATAATACACATGTAACACAAGCTTTTTTCTAGTGCAGCCATTAGCTCATTGGCTGCCGTTGATGGCAATAGATGCCCCATCGAGTTAAAATGGGAGGATTGGCAGTGAAAGATCATGTTCATGACATTGACTGCGACAGGTGCGCAATTCATCTTGACTCGGCCAATATGGATTGGACGTCCATTGCCTTCAATGGCAGTCAACGAGTTAGGAAGCATTTGTTCATGCGCCGACACAGTGAAAATGGTGACAAAGCGGGTTATAGAATTCAATTAGTGATGTGTGTGTGGGGGTGTGTTTGTGTTTGACCTTGTAGCGCTGAAAGGAAAGGAAGTGAATAGACGCTCACCTTTTGTTGACGATCTGGTTGGCGTGTGAGTGCACGTGCGACTGAGCGAGCGCGCCTGTCATTGTGTCTAATGAAAATGTTCTTTTTTTCCCCCCATTTTAAACATTTTGACCTTTTCATCATCTCATGAGGACTTGAAATACTTGACCTCTCACCCCATCCGTAGCACTACTACAAAACACATACACAACGAGTCTGTTAGGGTTCTAAAGGAAAAGAAATATTAGACAAAAAAAACAAATCAGACAAAGTTCAACTGACAATTTTATTGATAGCTTTTTGTATGTGTGTGTTTGTGCGTAAAAGAGGTGTTGGGGTGTGTTTGTGTGAAAGACAGTTTGACGTGTTGGTGTGTGTGAAAGGGGTGTGTGTGTTTTTATGCGTGCGTATGCGTATCATATTGATGTGGCTATGAAGTCATTTTTTTGTGGTTGAGTGTGGGCCCTCGTGTCATCCTTTTAACGGTGAGTGCTCGTTTGCATGCATGTGGTCGTTAAGTACAGTAAAGTGCTCTGTAAGTACAGTTGAACTTTGCATTTGTGTGTGTGCGTGTCATCAATATTTAATGACCAACGTCTTCATGAAATATCCGTCTGTCTCTAGCACAAGTCACGTGACATGTGATATCACACCCATAAAATGATAATGATATTAACGTGCCAATCATCCAAGGATGTTTTGGGGTTTGACGTCTCTGCACAAGGGGCCCTGGGGTGTCAAACCGGTCCTCAATGGGCTGTAGTAGGTGCTGTATTTCATTCCAACCAAACAAGATGAATACCTTTTCACCATTCTGTGTTGTTATCCTGCCTTATGTTCAGCATTGATGCCTGTCTGTAGGCTGCACGGGTACGAGAAGGATCGGTCTCCTCAGGGGTGAGGCTAACCAGCAACACCTATGGCTGATTTGTAGAGGCTTTTTAAGCCCAGACACACAATACACCAGTTGCCAGATGACCAGCACGACCACTTGGTATCCTCAGTCCTGAGAAGACCACACTTCTTCAACTACTCGTTTTGCAGTGCGTTTTTCCCTTTATGATGATTTTTTGTTTGAGACTTTTTGTTTTTTTAAATGAAATCCAAACCACCTCTGCAACTAGGTCCCCGGCTTTTCCTGATCGGCTCATAACAATGTGGTGTCTTACAAGTGTAATCAGTTGATTGCAGTCAGGTGCATGCTTGTTTTAGCTGAAACTTCATTGGTTGAATTGTCCGTAATGTAAAAAAGACCAGGACACACTGCACCCCTTTTATGGAATCAGTTTAACACTCCTGGGTTAGCCAAGGAGTGCAGTGAGAGGCAAGGCCATCTGTAAATCAGGGGTGACATGCAAACTCGAATACAGTGGTACCTCGACATACTTCTTCGACTGCTTCGACACACGATCTTTTCGACATCCGACGTAGAATTTAACCCGCCATGTGTTTCTACTGTATATCCGACGACATGCTCGAAATACGACCATTTATGACCGCCGTAGTTTCTTTGTTTTCCTGCAAGACGGACGCACGGCTGATATGCCTTTGAGAGAAATCAACATAGGTTCCAAGAATGTTAGTGCAGGTGGTGAAAAAAAGGGAAAAGGTGACGCTTACCATTGAAATCAAGAAGGAACTGATAGAAAAATATGGGCGTGGTGTGCGCGTCTGTGAGCTGGCCCGACAATACCGCCGTAGAATGTCTACGATCTGGACGGTCCTCCTCCGACCACCGTTCGCCAGGTTAATAGGTTAACGTGACAATTATTATTATTATTGTAATATCGGAAAAGAAAACATCGCCAGCTTCATCAGGTTTTTAATAATTTATTTCAGAACTTGTGCAACACAGCACGCCTACTGTCCTAGAACAGAATAAAAGTGAAAGTAAAAACTCTAATGCACCTCTCTCTCACTCTGTCATGTCAGCCACTTGGTGCGTGAGGTACAGAACGCAAATCACATCCGCCACTTTTTTTTTTTTTCTTTTTTTTTTCCCAAAGAGCTACATAATTGGATGTGAAATCATTGCTATCAAGGCTTTGTCAGGCTGTTGCTTACCTTTGCAAAATAGGAAAAAGAGTAGTACAAAGTATAATACTAGCCCAACAGTAAGAAAGTAAAAATAAGTTCATAATAATAAACTGAATGAACCGAGTAAACTTTTTTTAAACCTCTCAAAGGCCAAACAGTGAAACTTTCATGAAATTATTGTCACATTCTGCTGCTGGTTAGATTGTGTTTTGTTGCTGGGCTGTTAGTGGGGGCCTTCCTGACGTCGCACCTGAATCCAATGCGGGCTCATCAACGCAGCATTTAAGCACAGGTGAGCTCAGAGAAGGCTGCCGAGATATTTGCTTTGCTGATCGCCATTTGACATCTCGCACTATAGTCTCGCTACATTTGCTTGTTACGCCCCTGCATTGGGTTTTTTCTGTTAGTGTGCTGCACTCGTTTGTAAACTCTACCCTGTGCAGGTATTTGAGTGTTTTTATTTTGGCTTTTTGGCTCGCTGCCTATCGTCTTAGGTAACCTTCGAGTTTGTAGTATTGAGCTCCGTCGACTTGCTGTCACGGACTCCTTTTGTTATTTCTACTATCCCGCGATCGCGTGTTATTTTTTGTTTGCAATCATTAAACCCTTGTACTTATCCCCCGCTTGTTGTCCGCTTCGAGGTCCAACCTTGTTTCTGCATTTGCGGACGCTAACAATTATAAGTAATAATAATTGACCACAGCATCCCATCTCTCTATTAGCCTCCTTTTTTCAGGGGGGCTTATTTCTATTTCTGAAAGGTGGCAACCCTACTTTGGAAACAGTTCCCAAATTACTGCAGCATTTCTTTCAGTAAAAGACAATAAAAGTAAATTAGACGTAGTGAACTGACCAGAGATTGTTGCACCTGTCCAGCGCCCTTCCTCTGGATAGCAGTCCTGCTCTTGCAGGCTCAAACTCGTTGTGTTCGTTCACGTTTCGTCTTCACATGTTTTATCAGGTTCGAGGTATTGAAACTGGCCGATTTAACTCCACATCTCGAAACTTTCAGGCCGCAAATCTTGCACGCAGCCATTGATTTTAATTGACGGGATTTCTATTTTGAAATATTTCCCGACCGCCGCCATGTCGCCATGTCGGCCATGTCATTGGTCAGAAGTGGCTATTGGCCCATTCTCATTGGTCTGGAGCAGGCCAATAGCGATAGCTGTTTGGTGTTCACGTGTCATCCCACAACACAGAGACAAAGTGTAGTGAGCGCCAGGAGAAAAAAAAAAAAGGCTGCGGTCAAATGTTATAATAATGGACCGGTAAATGGTATCGGCGCCGTCTCTGTTGGTACTCGCCGATACCGATACCACCATTTTGGGCCGGATTGGCGCCCCCTGCCGATACTAGTATCGGTATCGGTGCACCTTTAATTATTATTACAATTTTTATTGATGATTTATTAGTTTTGCTATCATTTCTATTTGCAATAGTACCAGCAGTATTTATTAAGGATTCGACTATAGGTTTTCGGGCTGTGGAACGAATTAATGGAATTATAATGTATTATTATGGGAAAATCCTGCACAACATACGAGCATTTCGACTTACAAACAAGGTCCTGGAACAAATTAACTTCGTATGTAGAAGTACTACTGTACTGTACTTTTATTCGTTTTCATTCTTAGATAATATCGAATTTCTTTTCCATGGAGACATACTTTTAATGTGAATCAACTATCAGATCACTGTTATCATTTTCCCTGCACCACTCTGGACACGGCGGATATTAGCACTTTTTCTCCGTTTGCGCATCATTCTGCAACAAAGCAGAGTGCAGTAAAAAGATTGCTCGCACCCGCAGCACCTTTTGAGTCGCGCTCGCTCTTCCTCAGGCCCTTTGACGACTCAACAAAAAGGAGCGCTTGCATGTGTTGCGTGCACGTGCCAATACCATGGCGCCCCGTGCATTCCCATGCCAGTGCCAAGTGCCCACCCTCTGACTTCCAGCAAGCTAAGTGCTCTGTTTTTGTTAGCGAGATTAAGACCTTCTAATGCACACGTAACAGGTTTTGATGCTCATGAAAGCCTGCCAATCCCTCGGATTGGGAGGCTCCCATCCTGTCCTTGAGCTACCCTTCAACAAAGAAAACGCTTGACTTCTTTCACTTAAAAGCGCTGGATAACAAAATTCTCCAAGTGTTTTGCAACCTTATTTCCGAATTCATTCAACTCTGCAAAGAAAAGGAGTCAAATACATCGAAATGAATTTGGCTTTTTTTTGTTTTGTTTATGCTATAAAATAGCAACAGTAAACAAAGCTGTTCTCGTACTGCAGTGTAAACATAAGAGAAAATTTTAGGGCGGCAAAATATATATTATTACAATTATTTGTGATAATTTAATACTTTAACACTTAATATTTACTTTGTATATATACAAAGTATATCAGTAAGTTAGCACTTATTTATATATAAATAAGTGCTAACAGTGAAAGAACATGCAGTATTGTTAAAATTTTCAATTTTAGGATATTATTTGGGAAAAAATTTATTTTCAATCAACCTTACAGTATGACTCTTTTGAAAAAAAATTAATACCTGAAAGTAATAGTATAACAGTATATAGTTACTTTGGCATATTTTAAGTTAATGTGATTTATCTTTATTGAGTTCCTGTCAACTTTATTGAAGTGGATTACACTAAGATACCTTAAGTAAAGTGTAATACAAATTTCAAGTGATGCCCACTTGTTTTGGCAGAATATATTGTTAATTTGACTCAAAGTAATTGAGTTGTAACAACTTGATTTGAATTTAACTAAGATACATTATACAAATAATTTCACACTACTTAACACAATTAAGTTTGTTTACTTAATTTTCCCAAGGTAATCGCTTTCCTAAATTTCTTTAAGTAAACTTTTTAGAATTTACAGTGATATTTTTACTGTGATTAAATCCAGAGGTTTTCACTTTAGTTTCTGCAAATAAACATTTAATATGTTTATAGTTTTCCCGGTTTCTCCCCCATACTGGCAAACACATCTACCCATATATTTCATGCATTGGGTCTTTTTTTTCTTGAACATAGCATGAGTCCAACATTATTCCACAACTGAAAACATTTCAAAATTATACCAGTCAAAAATCATTACATTAATTTGAGTGAGAGCGTGCGTGCGTGTGCGATCCCAAAGTGAAGAAAAGCCCCCGTCGTTATAAAGTGATTATTCCTATCTCCCGCGGTGTCGGTAATCACAGAACTGCCACAGTGACTTGCACCTCCTCGTCACAAGATATGCAATCAATTCCAACAAATCACACAGTTTTAGGTATTCCAATTCAGATGCACACACTGTTGAGATTTCCATGCTCAGACAAATAGATGCGCACACATACTTACCGCGTACATCACGTCAAACACTCGCCCCTGCCCCGTCTCACACACTCACATGCATTGCACACACTCATCTCCTGCTGCCACTCACGCCTGCACGCGCGCACCCCCGCGTGCGTGCACGACAAGTCTATAAAGGTTGCCGTGCTGAGCTCGTTGCTTCATTTTGCTCCTTCAACTTGTTGACTTCCCCCCAAAAGAAAAACAATTTTTTTGTAAAGGCCCCAACGAAAGAAAAATTGAGTTGAAAGAGTTGATTTGATTTGGTTTGGTTTACTTTCTCGCTCTGTTCACGTTTGGCCGCGATGGGCTCCGTGCTGCCCGCCTCGTCCTCCTCAGGCCGGAAGTCGTCGTGCTCCGCCAGGCCTCACGCTGCCGGCGCGGGCTCTCTCTGTCCCCTCGGCCCCGCGGGTCCGCTTCTGTCAGAGGTGATCACGTCGGACGTGGTGCACAGCTTCCTGTATGGACGCTGGAGGCGCGTGCACGGGGAGCAGCAGTTGACACACGACGCGACGGCGAGCACGAGCCCCAAAACAGCCTTCACGGCCGAAGTGCTCGCTCAGTCTTTCTCTGGAGGTCAGACGCAATCACCCTGCATGATAAATCTCCATATCATATTAGTGTAGTTCATATTATTATGTGTGGTTCATATTATTTTGGAATATCCATCCGTTTAGGCTGCATGATATTAATTTTTAATCATAAAATGAATGAAAACTGACTTTGATGTAATTTATTGTTAATATGATGATGAAAATGATGTCATGTAATTTCGTTTTTATTCATTGAGATTCTTTACGTCACCTGGTCACTTCACAGTTACATTAAATAGAATGATTGAATTTCATTTAATATTTCTGAATTTGTAGTTAAAATTAGATTCGATTAAAAATGTTTTTGAAAGTATATTTTTAATCATATTTTAGAATTTGAAACATTTTAATAAATTAACGCATGACTGGAACATGATGAAATATTTAGATTTTTTTTTTAAATGACTCAATTATTAGTGTATTCAGTAATGTTGAAATGAGTATTTTCCTACGTTTGTTGAAATAAGTCATTTTAAAGCATTAAAACCTTTTTTAATCCCAATATTTAAAAAAAATTAAAATTACATTAATAATAAATAGTTCAAGTAACAGCATAAATAATGGGAAATGCTTATTACGTTCAAAATTCGTTTAGCGAGGGAGAAAATTTAAAATATATATGTCAATATTACTATTCATTAGAAAAATTCACAATTTTGAGCGTCCAAAATGCTTTGCGGCCTTTTGAAGCCTTCTTAGCTGTTACGTGCGCGCGTTCATAATTTTATTTTATATTTTTACTTGACTTCCCCATCAAATTCGTTTGATGTCTTTCTGCATCTCTTTTTGTTCAATGTCTGAGACATGTTGTCATTACCTTTGCCATGCAGATTTTTGCCTGCTTTTATTTTTTTCAGATGTCTGCCGCTAAAACACTCATAATGGAAAAAGCTGATTTTTTAATTTCACATTTTATGGGTTGTTCGATTCGGTTCATTTTAAACGAGCCTTCGGTTTTATAGTTAACAATCATTTTGAGAATTGTGCTGAATTCGAATTAAAACCAGATTTGTATGTGTCGGTGTGTATGCGCCCACGCGTGTGTGTTTTTGTGTGTATACCCGCGCAGAGGTTCAAAAGTTGTCCAGCTTGGTTCTTCCCAGCGAGGTGATCATTGCGCAAAGTTCCATTCCAGGTACGAACACCCCTCCACACACACACGCCCCCCCCCCCCCCCCCAACACACACATATCACTGTAGTATAAAGTTTAAGATTAATAATGAAAAATGACGGCTAGATCTGCACAATTTAGGGCCCGGTGGGACTTTTCTCTGCAGTCGTTTTTGTTACGTCTAGGACAATAAAATACGTGCCAATATTTGTTGCAATACCAGGCCCTTTAAAACATGTTTTTAATAATCAATTCATGATGTACCCCCAACATCCTTGCCGCAGGACGCCATACAGCTTCTTCACATGACGATGGACAAACGCATTTAATGTTTCAGATAATAACCATGTGTATCATAATTTCTTTCATAATGTTTTTGATCTAACGTGACAACGTTAAATCAAGAACATTGATCAAAATTAATACATTTTTTGTCACAAATGTATTATTATTATTATTTTTTAAATACATAAATATAATTTTCCAGTGTTGAATTATAGGTCCCTTTTAAGGAGTCAAACCACCTGACTACGGGGGAAATGTGTCTGAGAAGACTTGTCTACTCCGATAGTGTTAATTTGGCGCTGCTGTGTGAATTAAAAATTCTCTTCCTCAGAATTAAATATATATTTTTAAAAAATGTTGATTTAACTCTGGAGAAAGTTGAAATATTGAAATATTTAGGCCTTATCTACCCCTAGCTGCGTTTTTTTTTTTAAACCGAGGATCCTGCATGCCCTATACATCGGGAAAAAATAATTATGTCCACACCCGCACATCTATAGAAAAAAAAAAAACTTCCACAGCCAACCGCATTCATTCATTCATTTTTAAGTATACATTTATAACAATGCGTGAAAAATAATTGCAAAAAAGCACCTTTCTAATTTACTCCAAATGCAAACATTAGTCTCATGTGTGACGTAGGGACAAAGTTTGTAGCAGTCAGTGACTACAGTTAAATCTTAATCTTAAATCGGTTATCAGTGTCCACATGATGGCGCCACAAACGCAGAATTCGCACATCTTCTCTTTGGACGGCGTTTTTAAGAACCCTCGTTGAAAAATGCGTGTGAGTGTGGATTATAGATGCAAAACAGTAGAAAAAGTTATTCTCTATCTCTTTCTCTCTCTCTCATATAGTAACATGGCAGGAATAATCATGTTATCCGTGACTTACATCCTCCTCTGACTCACTTTCAGTTTTGTATTCTGATTCGTCACACGAGTCATACGCCTTCTGCAGAAATCCTTGCCTGTGACGACGTCATCACTTTCAACTATATGCAGGAGCAAATGGTTACAAAACAGTATTTTTAATGCACAATTTCATTAGTTATGGAGCTGTGTGAGTCTTGATAATTGTTGTTTTCCCTTTTATTTCTCCTTGACAAAATGCAGTTTTGAAAACCCATTGTGGAAGATAGAGACTTTAAACTGAGACAATGTTAAAATAAACTGTGGGAGTCCATTCAACAATGGACTTTTTTCTGTGTATATACAAAGTAACTGCAAATTGTACAGGTCTCCCACAATAAAAAAAAAAATAGTGCCCCAAACTGAAAGGGAAGGGCCTTAAAATGAAGAAGAAGTAGCCCCAAACTAATATGAAGGGCCTTGAACACTTGGTATCTCAAACTGCAAGGAAGAGCTCTAAAATGAACGGGACATGCTCCCGTCATAATAGGAATTGCTTAAAAAGGAACAATGCGTGCCTCCATAATAATAGGAAGTGTCCAAAAATTAAACTGAATTGGAGAAGCCTTAAATTGGACATGCAGATCCCTAAAATGATCAGGAAATATCTCAAACCAACAAGAAGTGTTTCAAAATTGCACCATTCAAAATTCCTGCATCAACTTTCTAAAGAATCAGTGATAAACATTCCCCCCCCCAAAATCAGTCGTCTTTATAAATGAAGAGAATCCAATGTAGCTTTTTCCTTTTAATGCGTGTTTTGCGTGCATGTCTGTGGGTTTCAGGAGAAGGTCTGGGAATTTTCTCAAAGACTTGGATCAAGGCTGGAACTGAAATGGGTCCGTTTACTGGACGCCTCGTTTCTCCGGAACACATCGACTTCTACAAGAACAACAATCTCATGTGGGAGGTATACATTCCCGTACACACATGCACACACTCACTCCTTCAATGTATGTATAGATCAGGGTTCAGCAAATCTGGACCTCGATCCTATCTATCCTGTCGTGTTTTCCACGTCTCTTTTCCCTAACACACCTGAATCAAATGATTATGTTATCAGCAACCTCTCCAGAAGCCTGATAATGATCCTGATTATTTGATTCAGGTGTGTTGAAGGAGGGAGACATGGAAAACACGACAGGAAAAGTGGCTCCGAGGTCCGGATTTAGTGAACCCTGGTATAGACCCTACTCACGTGACGTCACAGCCACGCCCCCGGGCCATGTCCGTATACTCGTCATGTTAATGCATTAGCGCTTCGTAAATTCCTCCTATTATGGCGTGTTTTTCTGCTCGTTAACATTAATAATCAAAATGGTGAATTCGTGTGTGGCGGTCGGTTGCAAAAACAGAGAAGATAAACGGAGAGACTTGAAGTTTTACGGAGAGGAGACCGAGATTGACTGCTGCAATTCGACGAGAAAACTGGGCTCCAAACGACTACCACAGATTATGTAGTAGTCATTTTATATCTAGTAAGATGCATTTAATATATATTTAGAAGGTTTTGGGCTGACAACCACAATTAAGATCATTGCTAGGCTAATCGCCGACAACATACACTCAGACGTTGTGAATGAACTACCTGAAAATATATGATTATAAGGGGATAATCAGACAGTTGTCATACAATTAATTTACAATTTCACTATTGAGGTCAAAAGCCAAAAAATAAATTCAACTAAGGACAATCTGGAGTAGTGCTATCGCACTTCATATTTATTACATATTATATATGTATGTAGTGAGAGTGCTATCGCTAAACCATATTAACATTAAAAGCCCTAGCTCCATTGACAAATGACATGAAATACATTAGACTTGACAGTGGATGTTAGCAAGAACAAAAGATTTTGGATTGAAAATTTCGTAACTCACCTTCCGAGCACAAGATTCCTGCCGAATTTTCGTGTACGAGGACCTGTTTCACCCAACCAGCAACATAGCATTTATAAGCCTCCAAGCTCTTAAAGTTTTTCAAACTTTCGTGAGAATAGGCTGATTTTGTGTGGACAAGATAGTTGTAAATATCAGGGTCAGGCAAAGATGGCGAAGACAGCGGGTCGAAAAACATTGATTTAGGCATCAAATACGGATCTGGCGAATGGATAAACTGAAGCTTTTCCACGTAATGCCTTTTATGCAACGCATCCAATGAGTTTACAGCGTCAGATAACACTGGGGCTTCCATGAATTGCTCTATAACTTGCACGACTAATTGAAAACAATGAGAATAGGTCTAAAAAATAGGTACAATATGGCGGCCGGATACAGCGACACGTCATTTTGTGACGTAGGTGAGTAGGGTCTATAGATGTATAAATGAGCTCCATCGCAGCAGCCCCTATATTATTATGACACAAAGAGACCGCAAATAAGAGTGGCTTTATTCCGTGAGCTGATTGGCTGCGCAGCATCTGAACTTCCCGAATGGTGATTGACAAACCATAGAACAAATAAGTGTGGATTTATCTTGTGAGCTGATTGACTGCGCACATCTCAGCCTTGCCCAGCCTGTTCCCTTGTTGTATCTCCAGACTCCAGTCTCATGGGGGAATTTCAACAAGACCTGCTGGGTCATTTTCAGCGGTACTTTTTGCCATCTGTACCCACTTTAAAGAGCATATGACACGAGAAAAAAAGTCTTAAATGGCATTATTATGTGAATTAGAATCATATTTTGAGACGATTCGACTATATACAACAATTTAGCAAAGCACAGATGACGAGAAATTAGTCTTTTAATCTGCCGGTTAGCCACGCCTACCATTATAGGGCTTTAGCGTCCCCAACAGGTGGATGACGTCAGCGGTAGACTGGGCTCATCGGTTTTACTTTTCAGCCCATTGAGGGGGAATTATTCAGAACGAGGAAAACGCAATGAAGAGAGCCGCAAAATGTCATTGTTTCAGTCTCTCTACTCCAATATTTTTACAGGATATTCTTTTTATCCAAGTATTTTTCCCCAATAGCTATATAAATGGCTTGAGAAGGACCAGTCAGCCCGTCAAGGGGGAACTATTCACAACGAGGAAAACGCGACGAAGAGAGCGGCAAAATGTCATTGTTTCTGTCTCTTTACTTCAATATTTTTACAGGATATTTTTTTTATCCAAGTATTTTTCCCCAATTGCTAAATAAATGGCATGGTCATGACAAATAACAGTCTTGTGCTGAATGGAATATGAAATAATAAAAATGCATTTATTCAGGACGACATGGCAAAATTACTCCATAATGGTCAAAACTGTCGACTTCACCTTTACTGTCGCACCTCCCGAACGATATTTTATGACACCTCAATGGGACATATGTCATTTCCCTTCCCAGGCTTCGGAGAATGTAAACAAACCAGAAGGCGTGACAGCTAGCCGACATGCTAACCCGAACCGAGTGATGGTTCAAAGTCTTCAAAAGCGGAAAATCACACATAACTAGCCTGGATTATTTGACATGACGACCTGGTTGTCGATTGTCTTTGCGGATCGGCAAACCGCCCGGCGGAGAGCAATTTACAGTTCGTTCCCCGGAGGAGGGTGGCTGGAGTTGTTGTGCAGCTAACGTGCTGCTGCTAATGAGCATTAGGAGAGCTTTTTACATGCCTATCAATGATCAAACGTAAGTAGTCCTTTATTTAAAGGAAGTTTGTAGTGTTTACTTTGTAATCGCTGTATTCGTATTTGACATAATACAAAACAAGATGTTTACTCACTTCCTCGTAAGCCCAATGGTCCCACAGTAAATATCCACGGTGAATGGGAACCTTTTGAAACTCCAAAAAGGCGCATACGCCTCTCCCTCATACAGAATGATTTTTCTGCAGCCGTTTGGCTGGCGTGATGCGAAAAATAAACGTATTAATCCGCAAATTCAGCTAAATCCTTCGTCCTCATACACAACAGTACTGTAGCGTGAAGAGGACGTCTTCTACCGTACACGTCACAGCGCCCTCCTCCTCAATGCAAGATCGAAGCCGGAAGTCACTCATTTTCATGGCACGGGATTCAAAAAACTAAATAAAAATAGCGATCGCTTCAACACACATCCAAGCGGTCCATATCATTCAGGGGCATAAAATACCGCGTGTATTATGAAATAAACATGCTTTTTCGTGTCACAGGCACTTTAAGGACACTCAAAGCCTGACAAAAACCTCTAAGTCTGAAGTGTGCTGTGCCAACTCATACATTGTGTAAGTGAGAGGCTGTTTTTGGCTGTGTGAGCGCCAAAGGGTGAGTGAATTTGAGTGGACTCACTCAATGAGGCATTTAATACAAACAATTCTTTTTCTCCGTTATTCTTGTTTTAAAATAATTGATATTATGAAGGCGGCACGGTGGGACAGTGATAAGCACATCCACCTCACAGTTCTGGGATTTTGGGTTCAATCCTGGCTCTGGCCTTCCTGTGGGAAATTTGCATGTTCTTCCCCTGTCTGAGTGGGTTTTCTCCGGGGTCCTGCCACATCCCAAAAAACCATGCATGGTAGGCTGATTGAACACTCCAAAATGTTCATAGCTGTGAGTGTACTGTATGCCCTGCGACTGGGTGGCAGCCTGTTCAGGGTGCCTAGAGTTACAGTAGCTGTGATAGGCTCCAGCACCCCCGCAACCCACATGAATGTACAGTAAGTGGTTATTTGGCTCAGCCGGATTGACACTTTCCTCTAGCAGGGAAAGCCTCCCACGAAGGAGGGAACAGGTGGTGAACAAGTCCATGTTACTTTTTTGTTGTTGTTTGGCCGAAGACTAGCATGTGAAGATTTTAGCCTGCTTGCTGGTCGTTGGCGTCAACGAAGTGGAATTGCAACCCTCGTGGACTGATGTAAAAAGCGACGCTTCTCCGCTCACAAAAAAAAAAAAAAAACACTGAAAAATTCTAAGCAAAAAGTAAACAAAAGGGCAAAAAGCTGTACAAAAAGTCTCTCGAAAACACAACGTGTTGGTGGCCTTTCAAAATGTAAGCAGCATTTGTCTGAAAAGGTCACAAAAACAAAAACCCCAAAATGTTTTACGCCAAATACAAACCGTAGAAATAAGATATCTGGCACATAGATTTTTGTCACTTGAGGCTATGTATACATTAGTGTGTGTGAGTGACAAGTATACATTGTGTGTTATGAATCCCTGCTCATGATTGCTTGTGCTAGGTGTTCAACAGTGATGGCGGAGTGCGTTTCTTCGTGGATGCAAGCCAGGAAGAGCAACGCAGTTGGATGACGTATATCAAATGCGCTCGTAATGAGCATGAGCAGAACCTTGAAGTTGTGCAGATAGCCAACGCCATTTTCTACAAGGCACTGCAGGTAACGTTAGTCGCCATGACTGATCAGAGTGCTGCACGTCATGACTGTCATGACGTTAAGACTGTTTTGTTTTTGTTTGTTTTTTTTGGTTGTGATTGTTATGGCTAAATATGGTTGGTTGACGACAGAAGTGGGCACCTACAATCAAAATTGATTAAAAATTTGGCTAACCTGTGACTTCTTACTTGTGTTTAATTGGCTAAGTCCTTATGCCTACTTTTGTTCTTTTAGTGCGCTCCCGTAGTCTCTATGCGTTTGTGTGGTACCAATAGGTATTGGTGTTTTTCGTGTCTATTTCTGTTGTAATCGTTCTTTTGCATTCATGGCCAATGAGGATTATTATTCTCATGACAACAAATAGTTGTTAAATGTTATAACATACAAATAGCTAAAATGTTGATTGTCTTTGACACTGACTTTGCATTGAATTGTCTGTATTAATGAAAACGTGAATGCTGAAGAAGTGTCGCCCTGTGCGCGCCAAGTGTAATACAGTGTAGGAAGGTGCAACATAGCATAGCATAGGATAGCATAGCGTGATCTAACCAGATCTTTCTGTGTGGTCCCTAGACTATCCCTCCTGACCAGGAGCTACTAGTCTGGTATGGAAATTCCCAAAACACCTTCCTAGGAATTCCTGGAATTCCAGGAGGTGATGACGAGCAGGCAAAGAAAAGCAAAAGTGGTAAGTGTGTGTTACAGTACATTCCAAAAGTACACACCTTCTCATCAGTGCATTTTCTTTATTTTAGTTAATTCTTAGATTTCTCTCAATACTATGAATGAACGAACACATGTGGAATTATTTAAGTTAGCATACAAACTGAAATACCTGAAAACATGATTTATGTTCTACTTTCTTCAAGTAGCCACCCTACCCTCCGATTTATATTTTAGCACATTCTTGGCATTATCTTGATGAGCTTCAAGAGATATTCACCTGAAATGGTTTTTAATTGACAGGTAGAGGTGGGTAATCAAAAACTGTACTCAAGAAAAAGTCTCATTTCCCAAGAATAATATTACTGAAGTAAAGGTAAAAGTAACCTTTCAAAAAATTCACTCAACCTGTCTATGTGTTTCGTGGATTTGGAGAAGGCATTTGACCGTGTCCCTCGGGGAGTCATGTGGGAGGTGCTTCAGGAGTACGGGGCCGAGTACCGAGCCGCCTGGTAAGGGCTGTTCGGTCCCTGTACGACCAGTGTCAGAGTTTGGTCCGCATTGCCAGCAGTAAGTTGGATTCGTTACCAGTGAGGGTTGGACTCCGCCAAGTTAGCCTTTTATCATCGATTCTATTCATAACTTTTATGAACAGAATTTTTTGGCGCAGCCTAGGCATTGAGGGGGTCTGGTGGCCTCAGCATTGCACCACTGCTTTTTGCAGATCATGTGGTGCTGTTGGCTTCATCAAGCCGTGATCTCCAACTCTCACTGGAGCGGTTAGTAGCAGAGTGTGAAGCGGTTGTGATGAAGATTAGCACCTCCAAATCCTAGACCATGGTCCTCAGTCGGAAAAGGGTGGTGTGCCCTCTCCGGGTCGGGGCTGTGATCCTGCCCCAAGTGGAGGTTTTTAAGTATCTTTGGGTCTTGTTCACTAATGAGGGTAAGACGGAGCGGGAGATCGACAGGTGGATTGTTACAGCATCGGCAATAATGCAGACTCTGTACCGGTCCGTTGTGGTGAAAAAGGAGATTGGCCAAAAGGTGAAGCTCTCGATTTACCAGTCAATCTACGTTACTACCCTCACCTATGGTCACGAGCTGTGGGTCGTGACCGAAAGAACAAGATCCCTGATACAAACGGCCGAAATGAGTTCCTTCTGCAGGGTGTCTGGGCTCTCTCTTAGAGATAGGGTGAGAAGCTCGGTCATCTGGGAGGGACTCAGGGTCGAGCGGCTACTCCTCTGCGTTGAGAGGAGCCATCCGAGGTGCCCGAGCATCTGATTCGGATGCCTCCTGGATGACTGCCTGGAGAGGTGTTCCGGGCATGTCCCACCGGCGACAGGCCCCGGTGACGACCCATAACATGCTGGAGAGACTATGTCTCTTGGGTGGCCAAGGAATGCCTTGGGATCCTGCCGGAGGAGCTAGTTGAAGTGGCTGGGGAAAGGGAAGTATGGGCTTCCCTGCTAAAGCTGCTGCCCCCGCAACCCAACCCCGGATCAAGTGGCAGATAATGGATGGATGGATGGATGTACTTAGAGTATATATTTATATTTAATAATTCCTTATTTAATACAAAAAAAAAAAAACAACAACAACAAAAAACATTATCTAATTAGCGGATGTAGCGGTCCAAATGCTGACCTGGACGAGGGTGACGGCTCGCGTTGCCAGCACAGTTGCAGACCGGTTACATTGGTGCCGTGACCTGGATCTGCAGTGAAGGTTTTCGAGGGTGAATGTAAGTAAGTTGTGTGTTGCAACGGAAACCTCCCTAGAGATGCCTTCAAGATAGCACACTAGTGGCTTCAGCTGCTAACCCGGGCTTTTAGCATTAGTATTACTTTAGCAGTAGCACATTAGTTTTAGCATGTTAGCATTCGAGGTTTTGTACTCACCTATGTATAAGTGGGTCTCACATTTTCTATATGGTGGGACTCACAGGACGTGCCCCCTCTTTGTTGGCTGCACCCCCTCTCCACTTGGTGATCCGGGCCAAGTGGGCTGTGGGGGTCCCGCAGTGTGCCGTGTCGGTTGGGGGGTTGTGGCGGTGGCTGGGGTCTGGGTGGGTGGGTGGTGGTGGGGCTTGTGCAGGGGGCGGTGCCGCGTTCCCTCATTCTTGACACACTGGGAAAACACTCAGGTAGAGATTGTCTGTGCCAGGATTAGCGATCAGGTAGCATAGAATAGCATCTCAACATATCCACACTGTGATTCACATAATACTGGGTTCCACACCTCATTTAGCTGATTTTTGTACGCTTCACCCTACTTAATCATATCGCCTTTGACTCACCTCTCCTCCTCTTTCTCCTCGGTTATCAGCCCCACCACATGGTGTCTACGGGTAAATATAATTAGCAAATGATAGCACCACTGTGTTCACAGGTAACATAGGCGTGTAAAAATGTATTTCTTGTTGTTGTTTGTTCTTCCCCTCCTGTCTGCTTCCTTCCTTTCTGTCCCCCCAACCCCTTCCCGTTCGCTGCTTTCTCACAATGAATAAAACATAATGAACAACTACAATGGCAGACCATAAGGACACTCAGATTCCTATTCTCCGTGTCTTAGCAGCTGAACAGGACAGGTTAAAAAAAAAAGTTTTGTATTTATGTCACCTTTCGCAAGATAGGATTACCATGTCAGCTTTAGCATGTTGACAGTAAAACAGTATACTGCGTAATAGTCAATGCCAATTATACAATACAGTACTAATATTCATTACATATACCGATTTAATATACATAGCCTTGTATTTTCTACCTGTTTTTCAGATGATTTCCATGTCTGCGACAGCTCATCGTCATCTTCCTCCTCGTCATCGGGTTCATCAGGTGGTCTGGGCCGCATGCGCTGCGTCATCTGCCACCGTGGCTTCAACTCTCGCAGCAACCTGCGCTCGCACATGCGGATCCATACACTGGATAAGCCATTTGTCTGTCGCTTCTGCAATCGTCGCTTCAGCCAGTCATCCACGTTGCGCAACCATGTACGTCTGCACACGGGTGAGCGCCCGTACAAATGCCACGTTTGCCAGTCGGCGTACTCTCAGCTGGCGGGTCTGCGTGCCCACCAAAAGAGCGCAAGGCACCGTCCAGCCACTGGAGGCGCCTGTTCCGGAAGGCCCCTTCTCTTGGTTCATGATGAGCGCACCCCTCCGCCGCATCCTGCTTCCCTAGTCCACCACATTCCAGGCATGGTTCTCTAAATATTTGGAATTGTCGAAAGCTAATTGGCAATGTTAGCTCCCCCCAAGAAAATCACTGTTAAAGTGAACACTGATGGTTTGCATTTGCAGGTATATATTGTTAGCATAGCAGCATCTGGGATTGACTCATGTGTTAGCCAAGCATGCTAATTAGGAACATATTAGCATCTGCGTGGAAAAGCTCATCCTAATATGAATACAAAATATTAGATTTTGCAGGTGGTAGCAACATTATGATACCACATATGTATCTATATACAGTATCTATAGGCTATTTATCTATGTATATATAAACTGCTTCAGTGGTGAAAGCTGGGGAAGCTCATTTTTCCCCAGCCTACATTAATGTTTATTTATTGATATCTTAACACATAGTGAGATGGTTTGATTATATTTTTGACAGCACTTTCCATCAGTTAGCTTAACTTTTCATACAAGGAGAGCTGAAGGAAACTGTTACTTTTTCCCACCTTTTGCACTAATCATTCTTAATACCCTAATTTTCTCCTTGTAAGGAACACTATCAAATGGCTGTGCCAAAATCCGATCGACAATACAGTGGACCCTGATGATAACAAGCACAACCAAGCAATGTTCTCGTGTCATGAACTGATTTAACTGAATTAATGTGTGCAACACCTCCCGTGTTAGCCCGAAATAATAATTCAAGGCATCATTTTTAAAGGGTATGACAACACCTGGGGAAATGCTAATATTCCATCATTTATCCATCAACGCATGCCTTTTGAATTCATATCATGCCACTTCGTGTAATTTCACACATCGCAACACCAAGAAAATGATAGAAATTAGGTCGATTGTTAAACTAAAACGACCCGCCCCCGAGATGCCGGAAATCTAGCATATTGTGTGCGTGACATCACTATAAGGAAACAACCGGCTCAGTGCTTAGTACTGAATGGCGGCGATGATGGCGGACAATTTTGTTTCTAGTTGCAGCGATGAATCCGACGTAACGAACATTCTTCTAATGGTGACGAGGAGAGTTATGAACCTTTCTTTGGTGTTTTGGGTTATCAATTTGAGCTCAAACGAAAGCCAACGCAGCCTAATGAAAGGATCATTGAGGGGAGCAATCACGCTGATGAAACACATGGGGTGACACGTCAGCGGACGAAGACACTCTGGCACAAAACAAAGGGGAGACTGACTATATATACACACAGAAGGTAATGGGGAACAGGTGGAACCAATTGGTGATTAGGGAGCACATGAGGAAGGGCAAGTACTCTGAAACAAGGAGGGAAAGACTTTCAAAGTAAAGCAGGAAATAACCATGACACGACAAACCTCACCACGGTGTGACAGCCAGCTGAGCAGTAGGGGAGAGGGAGAGTGGGCAGTCATACAGACGCCGTAGTCTTAAAGGAAACGATAGCATAACATTTACGGACAAGCATTTACGGACAAACTCATACCTCCAGACAATTTGCAGTGTTAAATCAACCTACTATGCATGTGAGACAGGCTGTAGCTCTACATTGCTGTTTCCAAAATCATGGACATTCAGATGAACTACAAGAGAATGAATTGCAGGAGTCACATTTTACGAGCATGATATTTCTAAATATTACTAATATTATTATTATTAAATATTACTAAAATATTTGATAGCTGCAGCCCTAGTGCGGTGTGTTACCCGCCATAGTGGATGGGCTTCCATCCAGGGCCACGGCTTTCAGAGGTGAGGCATCTTGATGAGCTGCAATCCAAGTTGATTAGCCAGGTCCATTAACGAAACATACTTTAAGCGATTCTTTTTATCCGGCAAGCTTAACGAAAGATTAATGGGTTTGATATTTCCCCTTGTTTATATTTTATTCAGAAAATAAGCTATAGTCCTTAGAACATGTTACAAGTTTTTTGGTCATGATTTGACGATTGAGTGGAAGTCCAGTCATGTCCTAACATGGGTATAGGCTTGGAAGATTACCGGAAGTGTTGATTGTCTTATTGTTGCCTTTGTATCATTAATAATGAAACTTGCATCAACAGATATTTGCTAATGCCTCGAGATACGAAGAATTGTTAAACACCTCATATGATAATTGAACTCATATATTTTTGGTGATTGCAAATGGAATGTGACATTTTTTTCCTATGTGTTTTTAAATAATCTCTTTCTGGCGTCTAGGAAGAGTTTTTATGTGACAAGAAGCCACAAGCATACACATACAATAAAATGGGAAGTGAAGCCTTTCTTATGTCATTTCATGCTTAAATTATTAGAACAATGTAAGCTTTAGTCTTATATTCCATAAATAAAATTACTCACTATATAGCGCTTCCAACTATAAGCCACACCGTTAATTTGTTTATAATTGTTACATGTCGAATCCTGTGTCAAGTACAGCCTATTAGTAAAATTGTGATTGCCATAGTACCTGCAAACAAACTTGATTTACAAAAAAAAAAAAAAAAAAAGTACTAGATGAAATGTTGTCCATGTCCCTTCTCTCTGTCCTTTATCATAGGGAAACACACACACAACCTTAGATCTCAGACATGAAAGTGTTGTATTTATTTTCCTCAAAACATAGCAAGCACCTGCACCTTTTGCCCTTGGCGAACAAAGGGGATTTAAAAGGTAACTATTGCACATTTTCTTTGGTAGCCTTTGGACTCGGAGTCCCCGCCAAACATTGGTGACTACTGTTTCCGGGTCATTGCTAAACTGTGGGTACAGATTAGTAAACTGTGGGCACAGTTTAGTAAACTGTGGGTACAGTTTAGTAATCTGTGGGTACAGTTTAGTAAACTGTGGGTACAGATTGCTAAACTGTGGGTACAGTTTAGTAAACTGTGGGTACAGATTGCTAAACTGTGGGTACAGTTTACTAATCTGTGGGTACAGTTTACTAAACTGTGGGTACAGATTACTAAACTGTACCCACAGATTACTAAACTGTGGGTACAGATTATCTATGATTTTTTATTTTTTCTATCCTGCCACCCGGGTTTTTCATTTTTTCTATCCTGGCACCCGGGGGGCTCCGTAAAACTCTGTTTTGTGTGGAAGGATATTAATGCAAACACTATAAAGTCCATGCCCCGTACCGTATGAATTAATATCTACAGTGACATAATTTGAAGGAAGGCACCAATTGCAGATTTTCTTCATGAGGCAAGATATACTGTAACTGCATATTTAAATAATTCATCTTATTCCTGCATAATAAATAAAACTGACTTTGACTACTTCACAAAACTGCGAGGACCATACTGGGATATTCGCATACTGCGAATACTAATGATTTAAGGGTAATTCTTCAGTGTGTTCAATTCATATTCTGAAAACATTTCTCGATTTCAAAATACATTTCTACAGTGACATCATTTGAAGGAAGGCACCAATTGCAGATTTTCTTCATGAGGCAAGATATACTGTAACTGCATATTTAAATAATTCATCTTATTCCTGCATAATAAATAAAACTGACTTTGACTACTTCACAAAACTGCAAGGATCATACTGGGGTACTGGGATTTTCGCATACTGCGAATACTAATGATTTAAGGGTAATTCTTTAGTGTGTTCAATTCATATTCTGAAAACATTTCTCGATTTCAAAATACATTTACACAGTATTTGCAACACCAGAGAGCCAACTAGGGTCGCCGTATTTACGGCTGGACTTTGCTGCCCTCAAAAGGCATTTACGTAAAGTGCATATTCAAAATTAGAGCCCCAGCACACAGTTAAACGGCGCTGAAAAAAAATAGACCTAACAACAAAATGACAGTAACTTTTTCCAAATCACCCCAAAAAGTATGATTTTATCACTACCAGAAAATTTGTATTCCATGTCCAAATGAAATTGTTTTAAATCTGTTAAGCTGCGCTATTATGTGTTTCGCGCGGACTGATTTTGATACGTTATTAGGCCAATTTAGCAAAGGCGCCAGATCCGTCGACGAAAGGAACTCAGGAGGAAGCACCTGAAAATTGTTTTCATCGATAAAACGCAGTATTTCGTAAGTAAGTCAATAAAATTCAGTGTTTAATCATAACTTAAAACAAATTCCTTCAATTTCTGTTATTCGTTGCTCGTCGGTGAATTTATCGAGTTCACAACGTCGAACATTTTTATGGAGGTGGTGGGGGGGGTGTTCTAGTGGATGAATGCAAATTAAAAGTCGAATATATTGTGTATTTTTTTTTTTTATAAACTGCCAATTATAAATATTCGTATTTTCTCTTAGTCCTCATCGTGGTATTGACTGGAATGGCTAAGGTTTGAGTGTTCGCATAAGTAGTTAGTTTTATTGGCAGGTGCGCATTGAGGCCTAAGAAGAAAAATGGCGAACGTTACTGTTGTCAGTCTCTGCCTGCCTTTGATAATTTATGTCGTCGAGACGTACATTGGACGCTTGTGCTGATGACAATCTTCTTTTTTTCTTCATTTTTTACATTTAGAAATTTATTTGATAGAGGAAAAAAAAAAAGCTTTTAGGAGAAATGGCCAGTCGAGCACGTGCGAGATCAAGAGGCCGAGCACGAGGTCAGGAGCCATCAGCACCTGGGGTAAGCAAAGTTACAATCCAGAAAACCCGGGTTGGCCTTACAGTTTGAATTTTGTTTGACCATGGCAAAGTTTTGAGAGCCCTGCATGATATTGAGCTCACCATTTTGTGGTGCTGTCCTAATGTGAATAAAGGACATTCCCTGAATCGGGAAGGCACCTAATTTTTTAGGGGCTGTATAACGAAGTGGAATGGTTGCAAATGGGTTATTTTATTAACTTCTTTTATTATAACTTGAACTATGAGTAGTTAAGTATGTATCCTAAACACAAATTGTACTGTATTAATAAGCTATTGGTGTAGATGGTATGCTGTCAGGAAGTGGGATATAAGCAGTCATTAGAGGAAGTATTGTCAATTTGATTTTAATCAATGTATAAGAAAACGTAGCTTTTATGTATTTACTATACTAGTTTATGAGGGTAACTGCACAATAGTGGAACTTTTTTCTAAACGGCATTATTACATTTTAACATAATTTCTGTTAATGGAATGGCCAAATTCAAAGTACAATTGATTTTATGAGGTTGGAGGTGTGCTTGTTTATCAGAAGGGCGTCTTGTGTAAAATGCTTACTTACCTGCTGAATCAAAAAAAAAAAAAAAAAAAAATCCCTTCAATGTTTTTTGGAGGGGGTGGGTAAGTGGAAGGTTACAAGCTGTACTGTATTAATGTGGCCATCCAGTTTGTAATGGAGTTCCTTCGTTATAGTCAAAATTTGTATGTATTACGACAAAAAAAAACCACACACACACACACACACCTGCTCTTCCTGCTGTTGCCCAGGACACTACCGGTAGTGACATTTGAAGTCCTTGTGTTGGGGGAGGGGGGGCAATCATAAAATGATAACTCCCCTGTATAGTTGTTAATTGACTTTGTACAAATAAGCAGTGTAGAGCACCAATGAATCATGTTCAATTTTAAATCCTCAAGACTCAGCCACAAGAGCCTGCACCACATGTTACAGCCAAAGCAGAAGCTGGGCTGGTTGGTCGAGGGAGGCAGAAGTCCGGTCCTGTACCTTATTCTGAAGAAGGTACGTTGTTACTAAGGGTGTAACTGTACATGTGTTTGTATTGAACCGTTTCGGTACGTGGTCCTCAGTTCGGTACGGGGGCGTACCGAACGAGTTTTTGACGTAATGTAAAGTGCTGTCAAATTTAGCGCGTTAACGGGCGGTAATTAATAATTTGAATTACGTTAAAATATTTGATGCATTTAACGCAAGCGCGGAATGCCCGCTCATGCTTCCCATAATCCCACTGTTACGTCCCACGGACGGATGCTAAGGGCGTAAAAAAAAAATAGCCACGCACACAAGTTGCAAGTGGACACAAATTTATTCACACAAGTCGAACTCGCACTCAACAAAATATACAAAATGCGGAAGAAGCTGGCTACAGCGTAAGCGCAGGCCAAAACAACAAACAAAATGAAACTACACTTGAACCCCACCTGCTAAGTAAACCCTGATCATAAAAAAGAACAACACAGCCACTATCCTGGCTTCTACACTAAACAAAACGGGTTGAACAAAAATGGCATTTTACCTCTACTGCTGCGGTGCTCTGATATATATATAATTCTATATATTAACGAATGAACACAAAATACCTCATCGAAAAAGCGGGAGTGTAACAAAATAGGGATCAAATGCACAGGTGAATGAATGGCGAGCAAACAGCTGGCAAGGAGGTATGCTGTCAAATGCGAAGTTGCGAACTCTTGAGTGTTGACCGTAAAATGACGAGAGGTCATATGACTTTTGTTAACACTGCCTTTATTTGGTTAACAAGACTCAGGCACAATACAACACACGCAGGTATGCAAGCTCAAACAACGGCCTATTGGTATTTCCCAGAGCCGTATTACCGTGTATCGGATTAGCTGCCGTAAAGCAAGTGTCGTTATTGCCGCAAGTGTAAACAAAGCGCTGCATAATGGATACATGTCAGACAGCGGCTAGTTTGGGTGGCCCGTCAGCGGCGGTGATGTCGTCTGCCCGTCCGGCGTCAATCAGAGTACGCAACGTTGGGAGGGGAGGCAGCCAGCTGGCGGACGCGGCGATCAGATGACTGACAGTCTCAAAAAAGATAACTAAACGGCAGGGCCTTTGCACCACTCAGAAGTGCAGTGAGCAGCGTGGGTAACGTTTAAATGTTAACACGGAAGATGGCTGACCCTCTGGGTGGGGAATTCAAGTTAAAAAAGAATAAAGATGGAACAACACTTCAGTGTTGCAACTGTTCAATTCTGCACATCAGATATTTGTTTTAAAGAAAAAGGCTTAGCCAAAGTTATTTTTATTGTTTTTCAAAATATCTACATTTCTGAATATTTTCTATTTTTTAGCAGAATTCTAGCTTTGTGTAGGCTAATGTTCCTATTGTTGAAAGCACAAACGTGTGTAATAAACAACCAGCATATTTATATTTTGCATTTTTTTTCTTACTGTACCGAAAATGAACCGAACCGTGACTTTAAAACCAAGGTACGCACCGAACCGAGATTTTTGTGTACACCCCTAGTTGTTACAAAGTATCAACTACAGTACACTGCGTTGTCATGTCTTGTAATTGAATGTAAAAGTAGTTAAAACTTAAGAAAAAATACACTGTACAAAAACAGTGGTCATGTTTCCTAAGTAATATGTTGTTGTCATATATTAAAGCTGCACTGGAGATCTCCGCTGGATTTCAGCATGTCAAGATAGGAGATAGAGGTGGACGCCGAAGGGATTTCCATGATGCTGGGGTTTATACCAGGCAGCTGATGGAGCACGTCAAAACCTCAAAGTCCGGTTAGTCATTATTTCAAAATATTCTAACAATGTAATGTTCATGACAATGCAAATGAGGGGGATCTATCTCTTAACGAGGAACGAGAAGAGCAAAATATTTTTGTAAAGAATTTAGGGTGACGTTTATAATCAAAGCATTCAAATTAATATTGCATTTGTGGAATAACATTTTATGAGGGCTTCCAGGTTTGTACAATAAAAGTGACCTAATATTGTCATATTTATTGAGTCTATTGATTTTTCAGGAACCAGTGGCTCGACAATTCAGTTGTCGGCCAACTTTTTTCGCATCCTGTCCCGCCCTAATTGGGTTCTGTACCAATACCATGTGGACTTCAAGCCACCAATGGAGTCACGTCGCCTACGATCAGCCCTTCTATATCAGCATGAAGTACTGGGCGCTGTTCACTGCTTTGATGGAAATATTCTGTTTCTGCCGATACTACTTGCTAACAAGGTGGGGTCATCTGTAATTTTGACGACATAATGTACAGTATACAGAAGCATATAACAGTCTGGCGATTAATAGCGAAGTGGACGTTTTCCTGGACAAATTCATGCCATGTGTTCAGGTGACTGAGCTGTACAGCGAGACAAGAAATGGAGAGAAAGTGCAGATAACTGTCACACTGACTAATGAACTGCCCCCGACATCACCAGTCTGCCTGCAGATCTACAACATTATATTCAGGAGGTCAGCTTTCTAGTTAACTACAATGTTTGGCTATTAAAGATAATTTTTCCGAACACCTGGGAATAGCGAGGGGCAATCAACATGTCATTTTAAAATGTTTTGTTGTTCTTAAAGCCAAGCCAGACTTAAACATGTCATTGTGTCCTAATAGGCTACATGCTTTCGGATGATCTTAACATTGTTTTCTATTCACCTCAAGGATTTTGAGAATTCTCGGCATGCAGCAAATTGGACGCAATTACTACAATGCTAAAGATCCACTTAACATCCCGCAACACAGGTAATTTCTTTAGTCATTGAAACACTTTTGAAATGAAGGATAACATTTTGCAAGCATAGTATTTAAAAAAAAAATTAACACAACATTGCAACCTGCAGAATACATGCCACCAGAGTCACTAAAATATTTATGACGGTCCAAATACGGGTTGAAGCACCTGCTGCGTGATCAAAATACGCCGAAATGTACTTTGCATTTTTCATCATAAAAATTTGCAGTTTTTCGTTCTATAGTTATGAGCAGTTTGAACATCATAAACATTGTTTATATTATACAGCATAAGGTTTGGAAAATGTATGAAAACTATTGCAATCAAGAGCCATCACAAAATCAGGAGCAGGTCTTTCTAAGTTACTACTGTTAATAAACGAGACGAAAAGGATTCATTCAGGCCTACTGCTACTAAGTTATGTCCAAACCTCCGAAAGCAGCACTTCTTCCTACGAGATTACAAAGGTGAAAGGAAAACTATTTATTCCAGTTATACGTACCTAGATGCTACGGAGTGTAGCCTATGTTAAAATGAAAATCAATGTCCAAGAGTTAACGATGTTTGCCACACTAATGCTTACAGGAATGCTATGCTAACGGTATGTGTTAAATTTGGTGTTTGATAATCCCTCAGCATAGACTTTCAAAGGCTAAAGCAACATTGCATATTAACTCTTGCCAGGATAAAGTACCTTACCATGTGTTAAAAAACAAGCTAGCCTGGTGCGCAGCCTGGCTTGAACAGCATATAAATCTTTGGTAATGAGTGAGTTAATTACCAGTCAATTGGTGTTAAGGTGCGTGTGGGGGCACACACTGCTACGATTCAGAGTGACCATTTTACACGTACAATAAAAAAAAAATCACTCATTGTGAACATATGACAAACCTGCATTTTTTTTCTCGTCAGACAAAAAATGGCAATCATGTCGTTATTAGTCATTGAAGACAAGTTTTTAATCAGTCATCTAATCCTCATGAAAATAGTGGTCAATGAAATATTTTCATGAGTCATAGTGACAACAAAATTTGTTGGGAATGATTACAACAGTGCTCAGGATTGAATTTCAAAAGAGTTTTTAATCTCTGACCTAATTTTTCATATATTCATGATTAAGGGTCTGGTGTGCTCATCAGATCCTTAAAAGTTAATTATATGTTATTACAACTGTCCTGAAATGTTTATTTCCCAGACTGACCATTTGGCCAGGCTATGCATCAGCCATTTTGCGTTATGAGTCCTCCATCTTGCTGTGTACTGATGTGAGCCACAAGGTGCTGCGTAGTGAGACTGTCCTTGATTTCATGGGCAACCTGAGGCAGAAGTGTAGCCCTCATTCCTACACTGACATCTGTGCCCGGGAGCTTATTGGACTTATTGTTCTCACCAAGTAAGAAGCACAATACAATTTATATGGCGGAAAACACTCAGGTGACTGAAGTTCTGCTCTGTGACCCCCAATTTGGCAAAATTTCAAAATTGTCCGATATGCATGTGTGATACATCATTGGAAAGCTTAAAATTTTCCAGGGGAAGACAATTTTTGAACAAGGGGGCATTTAAAAAAAAATTTTTTTTTTTTTTTTTAACAGCAAAACCCTATTTGGAGGCGAGAGCAGAATTACAGACGCCATGACTTTAATGAGATATTATCGCGTACTTGTTTCGATCCAAAAACTCCCTGTAGCATGTATCACTGAGTGTCAAGACACAGTTGTGAATGCCCACAGCTGGACTTTTTGGGGATTTTATGGGTGAAACATGGCAATATAACCAGGGTGCGATGCAGAAATCGCAGACATCAAAGAGTGGTCGAGATTTTCTTTTTCATGTATTTACCCCTTTAAACTTTTTTTTCAAATTTTCTTTGTTTGGATCGATTATTTATCATCTAACATATCGGCGAAAACGCAACAGTAGTAAAAAATACAATTAAGCGATAGTTATGAGGTAGATATCCATGACTTTTTTTAGACACCATTTTTTTCATTGTGACATAATTTGTTCAAAAGTTTAAATATGCGAGTGAATAATTTTTTTTAAGTGTTTTTTTTTTTTTTTTTAACGAAATATTAGACATCAATTAATGATTCCAAGATAGAAATGACAGACATTTTGAATAAATATAATTACCTTAGTTTTATGGCTGGGTTAAAACAAAAGCGGTAGCGTGACGTCTGTAAACGGGGGTTTTTGGGGCAAAACAGACAAATTAAAAATAGTTCGGGGGCGTAATGCGCTATGAATCTGCTATGGCAGCATATAAGCATATTTTTCTATCTAACACAACAGTTATGGCTTAAAATACAGCAGTTTCATCTAAAGAGGAGTGCAAGAGCAGAAACTGCTTAAGTCTGTGTTTTCCGCCATATATATATATATATATATATATATATATATATATATATACTACCAGTGTAATTTGCGCAGTAGTCAAATATCAGCTTGAATATAACACGATTGATTAAATAATGACCTGTGTTTCTCATTCATTGATTGTTAGATACAACAACAAAACCTACAGGATTGATGACATTGCTTGGAACCAAACCCCCTGCAACACATTCACGAGAGGGGACACCGACATCTCTTTCAAGAACTACTACAAAAATGTGGGTGATACTATTAAAGCTGGGAAAATATATCATCTGGCAATATATCGAGATCCTTTATGTCACGATTCAAGTATTGATACTTTTTGAGTATCGATATTTCTAATGTGCTGCGTTAACGCAGCGCCTGCCACAAGTCAACAAACTAGAGATGTCCTGATCTTTTGGTCCGCAGTGCCCTCTAGATTGCTTGATAAAGTTAACCATGAGTGATGGCGGTTGAGGCTTTGATGTTGCCAGAGAAGCCTTGTGAGCGATACTAGAAAGAAGCTTCATCGTTGAGCTTGTTTAAACACTTTCGCTAGTGTTGAGTGGCAATTCAATGTGTACATGTGTTCTGAACAGAGGGAGCGAATTTGTGTGGACAGACTCAGTGAAGCATTTAATAAAGACAAGTATTTTTCTACGTTATTGTTGTTTAAAAATAATTCAGTTGGACAGTAGCATGTTAACATTTTTTTTCAGCAACAGTTAATGCACTTCATTTAAAAAATGTCAAATGGCATCAAGTTTTAAAGAGATACATGTCTGTCTTTATAAAATTGAAAAGGTATTATGTTGCCATATTTGAAGTTTTGCAACATGTATCGGATCCGCACACCGGTATCGGGCTACGGATGGGATCGTGACAAAAGCGGATCTTCCCAGTCCTACTAATAATACTTGAAAACAACAAAAAAATAATGAAAAAGATGCGGCTGTTGGGAATATTTAAGTTTTTAAATGGAGTTCAGCACTTTTGATCGGGTTTAGGCCAAAGACAAGGCCTTGAACAGTGTGACTAGATTGCTTCAATAAATGCAACTATATCTGTATAAGTAATTGTGGAAACTGAGCAAATTTATCATAAAGGTATACTGTCAAGTCTTTGATTACATTCAATACTGCAGTAGTAGAAAATTGTGACTGAACTTGATAGGGATTATGATGTACATTTTTTTATTTGTGACATTAATTTGGGTTTCATTTTAATTTGTCTGATAGCAATATGGCCTGGAAATTATGGATGACAAACAAGTTCTCCTGGTCAGTCATGTGAAGAAGGCTGCTCAAGGTCAAACTCCTACTGGCCCAGCTTTGCTCATTCCAGAGCTATGCTACCTTACAGGTACAAATTGCAGAATGCAAGCATCACTCAATGACTATTTTGGATGCCCAAATGCCCAACGGGACTGCAGGCACTGCTTTTCTGTACATATAGTCGCCATTCTACAAAAACGGGGAAAAGTTCTCGAATCAGTTGATGATGCACTTCATGGGAACTTGTCTGAACTGAACAAATATGAAAGCAGTCGTGAGTCAGATGAGGGATTTAGTGGCCGAACTTGGAGCACGACGACGCAGTGATGAGGGGAGGAGACAAGATGGCAGCACGACGGAAAGAATTTGCGAGCTTGGCAGAATACAAAAAATGATGAGGCAAACATGGAATATTAGGGATGTCGTGATCCTACTTATTTGATTCCGATCCAGTACAGATATTTAAGCCCGAGAACCAATCCGATTCAGCGCATATTTCTGTTCTGACCATTAGGTTTTTTGTGCTCATTTAGTAGAGTAATATAAAAGTAAAAATTTGATCAAGAAATCTCTCAAAATAAAAATAACATATTCCCAAGATGAATAGACCACAAAAGTTATTAAAATAAAGCTTACACCATTAGATTTGACATTTTTTAATCATAAAATAGGCAGCAGCAAAATAAAAATGAAAAAAATCTCTACTGCCAGTGGCAACCTTGTGGTAGTGCAAAATGTACAACTGCAGGGACCAAACAAACTCTTAAGTCCATGGCCCAAACCTCAATGCAACATGATGTAATCAAACTGAAACTTAGTGAAAACTGGAAAAACATTTATCAGTCAGTAATGAACTCCTCCTTCACCACTTCCTGCAACATGGAGAGGATGTAGCTGACCGCTCGGAATGATGCGACACGCAGAGGGCTTCGACGGGTGTTCTTTAACTTTATTTTCAGTCATTTTTTGTTCTTTTGTTGACACCGTGAAAACTACAAAATTTCAGAAACGTAACAACGGTGTGGCATTAAAATACAATTCACAAAACCAACAATAAACATTTCCATTTCTCCTACCTCCATCTGCTTTCCGAGCGCGCTATCTTCAATCGAACCAATATAACCTCTCCACACTACAGTCTTTCCACAAACAAATACAAGCCAAACGAATATAAACATAAATTCCCGCAGTAATAATAACTCTTGCAATTTATTTGTGGACTCACCTACGATGTGGCTGCGCTGCTTCTCAGACAGTGCAGCGTGTGGACAGGTTTACAGACAGGTGTGCTAGATTTCCTCATTAAGAAAAAGACGGGAGCATGGGGTTGTGCGCGGTGCCTTTCAAAATAAATGCAAAAACGGAAGTGCCCGCAATTCACAGACCCACACGCCATTTACACTCCCACCAAATTCTGTTACAATGAACAAACAACAGTAAAATGAATTGTACAGAATTTCTCAACTGTGTGCGTGTACAACTACTGTCAATTCTCCACGAGAAGAACTAGTTTTTGAATTGGTCTCTCGATAACGGACTTTTTAAAGGAGGAACTCTGAATTTCTTGCGCCTTGCGTGCGCCAACTTTGATTCGCCGAACTAAGTCATTGCCATCTTGGACTGCCTCAACTACTCGTCCTAATTGCCACTGATTTCTTGAAAGGTGATCGTTCCTTATGATAACAATATCATTGACATTTAGGTTGCGCTTTGGTAAGTGCCATTTCTTTCTTGTGCATATGTTAAGGAAGTATTTCCTTTTCCACCGACTCCACAATTGTTCAATAAGATATTGGACTCTCCTCCACCGCTTTGTCCCATATAAATCTTCCTTTACAAATACTCCAGGAGGAGGAAGGGAAACTTGTGCTTTCAACATGAGATGGTTTGGTGTTAAAAGTTCCCAAGTCTGTGGATCATTGTCATTTCTAATTAATTGAGCACGATTCACAACCTGTTTCAATTTGAGAAGATCATTCCTCCATTCCTCCCACCGTGGTCTAATATCTTCTGAGAATGGCTTGTCCCATCCAGTGTTGCGTTGACTAAGCTCTTGAAGGATTCGCTTTCCTGTTAGAATGAATGGGGCAATGAATCCAGGTTGATCGA
The DNA here is from genome assembly GCF_030265065.1 of Corythoichthys intestinalis. Classification (NCBI taxonomy): domain Eukaryota; kingdom Metazoa; phylum Chordata; class Actinopteri; order Syngnathiformes; family Syngnathidae; genus Corythoichthys; species Corythoichthys intestinalis. The sequence continues at coordinate 29,847,268 of NC_080397.1, forward strand.
AGAGAGAGGCGATGACGGACAAACAGCCACGGCGGGTGGAAGGCTGATCCTTTGCAGATATGTTAAAGTTGGAAGCGTCTTCTTTAATTGACCACTGAACACAGAGACACTGTTCTGACGGAGATACATCTTCATTCGACTTGAACTTATGCAGGCGCATGCCTCCCATTTTGCACAACTCTTGTGACTCGGTGATCAGTTTCTTGGCTTCTTCCACTGATGACACACTAGCTAAACCATCATCGACATAAAGGTTTTTCTCCAAAAATGTTAATGCCCGTGGATGATTATCCTTGTATTGTTTTGCTAGATGCTTGAGGCCAAAATTGGCACATCCCGGAGCCGATGCGGCTCCAAAGAGATGAACTGTCATTCTGTACTCTTGTGGTTCCTTCTCCAGATCACCACCTTTCCACCAAAGGAATTTCAAATAATTTCTTGACTCCGGAGAGACAGAAAATTGATAAAACATTCTTTCGATGTCACAGATAATGGCTACCTTTTCCTTTCTGAATCTACAAAGCACTCCTACTAAGGGATTAATTAGATCAGGTCCAGTTAGCAGTGTGTCGTTTAAAGAAATTCCATGAAATTTTGAAGAACCATCAAACACAACTCTTAACTTATCTGGCTTTTTAGGATGATAAACGCCATGATGCGGCAGATACCACTCTATTTGACCTTGCGATGTTGTAGGGGCAGGCTCTGCATCGCCCTTATTAATAGTTTCCTCCATGAATGTTTTGTATTGATCATAATATTGTTTATTGGCCTTCAATTTTCTTTTAAGACACTGTAAGCGAACCATAGCTAATTTCTTGTTGTTTGGCAGATTAGGTAAACTGTCACCTTTAAAAGGAAGGGGCATCTCATAATGGCTGTCATGATTTTGCTTAATATTTTTACTGAGAAACTGTATAAACTGGACATCTTCTTGTGACACGTACCTATCCTCGTACGCTTTCTCACTGAAGTCTGCTTCAAGGGCCTTTATAACATCTGTCGTTGTTGGACATGGCAACTCCTTGACTGTGAGCCGGTGCACAAAGCTATGACTTCCTTGTCTGTCTAGGTGGGGGTTTGCTGAACCTATTATACTCCATCCTAGTTCTGATCGTTGTGCGAACGGCTGGTTTGTGTCACCTAAAATTACTTCACGAGGAGCCAGTGCTGTAGGACAGTCGTATCCGATTAAGAGCCCTATATCACAGTCTTGAAGAGGTGGCATCTTGCATGCCAAAGTTTTGAGATGAGGCCAAAGCAATGCTGTCTCCTTTGTTGGAATATAAGATTTGTCTACTGGGATGAAGTCACGACTATAGGCTTTTTGTATTTGAATGAGGATCTCAGAATTGAGTCCTCGTATTTGTAGACCATGAACGCACTTGCTGGGTATAATTGTGTCAATTGCGGTCATGGTACTAAGTTTCAAGTTTACTGGTTGGACGTTTACACTTAATTTGTCGAGCACATCTTCTAAAACAAATGTTGAATCACTTTGTGTGTCCAGCATTGCATATGTGAGTACTTCTCTGTGTGGTTCTTGAACTGATGAAACAAAAACTGGTACAATACTTGAGGTGGCAGACGTATGTTGTGTTGATATGTGTGACACAGCATGGTGTGGCACTTGACTTTCATGTCCTTCTGTGGCAGCAGAGTTACTAGTTCGTGCTTCCACCAGTTCTTGCCTTCGGTCCTCATGCAAACAGGTTGGGTGACGTCGATTGCAGGTGCTACAGGTGTGTCGTCTTTTACAATCCTTGGTCATGTGACCCTTTCTCAAGCATCCAAAACAGAGTCTGTTTTCATGTATAAAGGCTCTTTTATCCTCAATGCTCTTAGCTGCAAAGGTGGGACATTTTGTGATGACATGTGTCTCATTTTTACACACAAAACAAGGCCATTTGGGTTTACTGCTAATTGCTACTTGGCTTTCGTGTGCAAGATCTCTTGGTTGTGTGTTTGTATTGAAGGCTTTAGCTCTCTTTAGGTTCCTGTCATCTATAGTTCTGAAATTTGTCAACAGTTGAGAAGTAATGGGATTACAAGAGATTCTCGCTTCTTTACTTAGGAACTCAGTGAAGCATGCGAAGTCTGGAAAGTTGCCTGTTGTGTCGAGTTCATCGACCACAATTCGACTCCACTTTCTAACAATCCATTCAGGTAGTTTTTTGAGCAACCTTTGATTTTCTTCACAATCGTTAAGAATAGCTAGACCACTGACGTGTGGCATTGCTTCAACACAGCTTTGGAGGAAGTCAGAGAACTCTTGTAGTGCTCGTGGGTCATTAGTGTTTATCTTTGGCCATTTTAAGAGCTTATCACGGAACGCTTTTTGTACAATAAACGGATTTCCATATCTGTCTTGTAGAACTTTCCAAGCTCCGTTATAAGCATTTTCGGAATCTCGGTAAAAGAAACTTTCCACAGCTCTGCGCGCCTCTCCAATAAGATAATTTTTTAAATAAAACAGTTTTTCGCTTGCAGGGAGGGGCTTTCTGTCAATGAGAGTCATGAACGACATTTTCCAATCTGTAAATTTTAAAGGATCGCCACTAAACATGGTGGGTTCAGGCACTGGTAACCGATTCATACTCAAAGAACTAGCAATTGCTTGTGCTAGGCTACTTTCCTCTTGCGTCGTATTGTCAAACGATGCTTGGCGAGGTTGAAACGGTGCTGCACCTGGATTCAATGAAGGCTCAGTTTTAAGTCGTCTGTGACATACAGGGTTAATTCTGTCATTGATTCCTTCGTTGCGATTCTCATAGCCATCAAAACCATCATATGCTCTCACACGAGCTGCTGCAATAGCGACCTCCTTTTTTGCTTGTAACTGCTGCAGTTTGGCCCTCTCCTGCTCTAGCTGCTGCTGCGTTTCAACTTCCCTTTGTTTCATTTCCGACATCATTTTTGCTTCTTTAAGCTTCCATTCACTTTCCAGTTTGTGGACATGGGCTTGCTGTGCTTGAATTTCTTCCATGGACTTGGATCGTTCAATCCTAGCGGCTAACTCTGCTTTGGCCTCTACTCTGCTGCTTTGAGTGCTGCTTGACCCAGAATGATCACTTGTTGTTTCAGATGAACTTGTAGTTTCCGTTATGGTGTACCCAAAAACTGAGCCATATTCATTTTTATTTAAAGCTGCTCTGACTCGCTCTTTCTCAAGTTGATCATTATAATCTTCGTCAACAGTTTCAAGGCGGTTAACTATTAGATTACTTATTTCCTTCGTTAAAGTAACACAGGCGTCCATTTTGTTGACAATTTCAGGTGTGGTGTTACTGTTCCTTAAAATAGGTTCATATTGCTCTCTTACAGCATTGTGCTTCATTTCAACATCTTGCTTTGATTTGTTGAGTTCTTCTGCTGAGCAGAGGGTCTTTAATTGTGTCCTTACATCCCTCGCCGTCAATTTCCAAGAGTTATAAGCTTTATGAAATATTTTAGCATGTTTTTTAGCCATTTGCTTCTGCATCTCTTGGCCCTTTTCTGTTAATTTTCTCTCACGTGAGCTAGACCTGAGTGGCATGTCTATGGGATTGTCTGTTTTCTCGGCTTGAAGTGACATTTTAATTTTTTCTTTTTTTTTTTTTCTGACTGTCTTATTTGCTTGCAACCTTTTATTGTCCCACGCTTGAAACTATACTTATAAGCTGCAGTTATTTTACACCACAGAGTAACACTTTGTCAAGCATTTAAAACTTATGGACCTTCAAATAGAATTTCAGCATACACAGTGACAATCAAAAAATGCCATTAATGGAAATCCCTAAATAGACATTAATAGCTATAGAGCTTCAACCGTATTTCCCTTTTATAAACAGACATGTCATGTAATATTATACCATAAACATTTGAACCAAAATTGCGCCCCAAAGTTTTTAATTTACGCCACAAATTACTTTGACGTCATCTAATGCGAGCTGTCATGGCTGGATCTTCAATTCCACTGCCAGATTGGGTGCGTATGTCCCTCCTCTTTGCTCCTTGTCGCTCTGTGTCATGTGTCTGTGTCCGTAGATTACCTTGAATGCGCTTTTCCCTGCGCAAGATGCCGATGGGAGTGGAGTTAGTTTAGTTGGCTTGTTGTTGGACGATCGATGAATTTAAGGTACGAGGGCGTCCGGGCCTCCACCGAAATGGCAATCCGTTGCAGCCGGGAAACATGCGCTGGTCGCCGCCGAGGAGTTTTTCACTGTAGCTGACCGCTCGGAATGATGCGACACGCAGAGGGCTTCGACGGGTGTTCTTTAACTTTATTTTCAGACATTTTTTGTTCTTTTGTTGACACCGTGAAAACTACAAAATTTCAGAAACGTAACAACGGTGTGGCATTAAAATACAATTCACAAAACCAACAATAAACATTTCCATTTCTCCTACCTCCATCTGCTTTCCGAGCGCGCTATCTTCAATCGAACCAATATAACCTCTCCACACTACAGTCTTTCCACAAACAAATACAAGCCAAACGAATATAAACATAAATTCCCGCAGTAATAATAACTCTTGCAATTTATTTGTGGACTCACCTACGATGTGGCTGCGCTGCTTCTCAGACAGTGCAGCGTGTGGACAGGTTTACAGACAGGTGTGCTAGATTTCCTCATTAAGAAAAAGACGGGAGCATGGGGTTGTGCGCGGTGCCTTTCAAAATAAATGCAAAAACGGAAGTGCCCGCAATTCACAGACCCACACGCCATTTACAGAGGAGAATTTTAAAAAATACTAAAAAAGTTCGGCATGCTCAACTGTCAACCTGCTTCTTGTCTCATCAATAATTGGCGCTATTCTAAAGAGCCTCTTTCAACGCTCGTGCAGCTCCCTCCATGAGCTCACAGTAAGCGCTGGAGCGAAATTTTTAGCTGGATCGATTGTACCAGACGCTAATATCAAAGTTTTCCCCTGCACGTGGATCCGATCCAATCGGTGTTTTTTTTTTTGGCCTAATCACGGCATATATGCGGTCTGTGGATCGGATCGCGGGATCCAATTTAAAACTGCCGCAAGACAAGAAACTCTTTTGTTAGACTTCGGAGAAGTTTCATTTTTGCCGGAGGAGTAGGAAGTGAGTGGTGACGTGAGGAGACGGCCAACATTTCGGTGATTTCGCCGCATATGAGTGGTAAACAAATAAAAGAATTTTTGCAGCTGTTTTTTTTTCTTACACATAAATAATAAACCTGTTTTATATGCTTCCACTGAATGTATATGTTAGGGGGTTAAGAGGAGAAAAACTATTTGAAAGGGCCCAAAGTAGGCTCAGGGCTTTCAGAGTTAAAGTAAAAGAATGTCAGGCAGATTTCTATTGAATTTAGTGACCTTAAACGCCCAATGTTAGGGTAACGTTACTGGTCGACATCAAGTCGTCACCTTTTTAAAATGTGTTCCATGTAGTCCACAGGGTCTGTTACACCTTACATAGTTTTTAAGTTTCAAGTTATAACTAGATTCAACTTTGTCAGGTCTGACTGACAAGATGCGAGCAGACTACACCATCATGAAGGACCTGAGTGTGCACACCAAACTGGTCCCAGAAAAGAGGGCAGAGCGCCTTGTAAGATTTTCATCTACCATAAACAAGTAAGTCCCCACTATTGTCTAATTTGGAAAGTAAATGTTTGGTTCGACTTTATTACTAACCAATCAACAGACCCAATTTGTTTCTAACCAGTGAAGGCCTTTTAAAATAGTCATTATTTCAGGCTGTTAATCCAGAAAAAAATGGTCAGTCTACCTTTTGTGTGCCTTTACAGAGATGAGACAGTACAGGGAGAGCTGACGAAGTGGGGACTCAAATTTGACGAGAAACTCTTAAATCTGACCGGCAGAGTCCTTCCACCAGAAATTATTTCCCAGGGATCCAGATCTGTATAACTCCTTCGTAGTTGAACTTTTTTTTTTTTCTTCTTCTTGTTCAAATTGATGTCAAAACCTTTGTCACTTTTGTCCCTTTTAGTATAGTTATAACCCCCGGACAGCTGACTGGGCGAAAGAGATGCGTGGGTTGTCATTGATTAACTGTCCTCCTCTGCGAAATTGGTTGCTGCTTTACACTCGCCGTAACACAAGAGAAGCTCAAAGCCTCCTGGAGACCCTTTACAGAGTGTCAGCTCCACTTAGGATCGACTTACAAAAAGCTGTCATGTGAGGGCCAGGAAACATCTGAAATACGTAATTTAGTATAACTCAGCGTTTGCCATTAAACTGTTGAGCTGTGTTTTCTCCCCATTAGGATTGAGTATGAGGATCATCAGCAATCTCTGCTGAGAGCCCTTCAGCACAATGTCAGAGCTGAAACACAGATGGTTGGTAACAAATTCTCATCGTTACTATCCACAACCAATTTTTACACAATGGCGCACACCTGATCACAAGCCGCACCACCTAATTTCCCAAAATAAAGAAAAATCTCTAACCAAATTAACACCAATGCGCCAAGTTACATTCTCTCCAGTCATATGCTTCATAGTCGTCAGCCATATGCAGATGCCTATCAAGGTATTTAGTGTCAGTGCCCGTCAGAAACCAAAACCACTTCAGTGTAATAGGCACAGGTCCCTACTATTCGGAAGAGAAGAAAATCAAATCCACTTTACCTTGACTTCCAAATGGTGCCGGTAGAGACTTTGTCCATGCTTGCAAGCACAGCAGATTGGTCGTTGAAAACTGGATATCCGTGCTTTTTAAACCTCTTTAGATATTCACCCGTTGTTCACTTTAAATTGCACTTGTGTAATGGCACCAGACGGGAGAAGTCTTGGGTAATTCAATTTTGGCTTGACTAGCAGCGGCGCTAGAATAACACCTTCCTTGTAGCAAACTTCAACTTTTTTTTTATTTTTATTTATTTATTTATTTTTTTATTTTTTTTTTTTTTGCATCTGGAAAACCAACCAATGTTAAAATTCTATGGTTGGACCAAGGGTCTTCGCTTGACAATATGTCAGCATATACATATATATTATATATAACTTGTAGTTAGTGTAGTTTAGGAATAATCACAAGGAAAAGAAGCTAAGAGTGTGCTTAACAGTGAATTCTGAGCATGCTGCTCTTCTTGGAAACTCAGTATTGCGTGACAGAAAAAACGCTAGCAAGTAGACTGGACACACCTAATGTCAATATATTGATTTATTCCAGCAAAATGAATTCATTATTTTCAAAATAATGTCTAAGTTGCTATAAGGAGTTGTGTGTGTGTGTTTGTGTATTGTCATGAAAATCTTAGATCCAATTTCCAAAAGTCTTAAAAATGTGAACACGCAAGTTCATTTAGTTAGACATACTGTAAGTAAAATGCGATGACTTAAAACTCATCCCATCTAAAATTTCATGCAAGCGTAACTATTGTGGCAAGAATAAAACAAGTTATCTGCTGTTTGGCGTGACTTTTAGCATTGACTTGAGACACCACTTGATGTACCATAGTTTTTCATTTTCTTTTTTTTCCAAATTTGTCAAGTCTTAAATTTCAAACGGCATTAAATAGTCTTGACTTTAACTTGCCTTGAGCTGTAGGAACCCTGTCCATGAATAACCCGCTTTATTACAGCTGCAGGGTTTAGAGGGGAAAAAGTAGTCAGAAAATATTAAGGTCAGTGCTTGGTTTCTGTCAGATGTAAATAAGTTGGAATGACGATGAAAGCAAAAGGGAATGTCTTAACTGCTGATATATCACACGTGCGTAGGTGGTGATCATCCTAAGCAGCAGCGGAAAGGATAAATATGACAGCGTTAAGAAATACCTCTGTGTGGAATGCCCTACACCCAGTCAGTGCGCTCTGGGACGAACCCTCAGCCGGCCTCAAGCCCTCATGACTATTGCCACCAAGATAGCCCTTCAAATGGCCTGCAAGATTGGTGGAGAGCTGTGGAGTGTGGAAATACCTGTGAGTTACAAGCATGCCTCCGATATTTTATATAGGGTTCCTGTTCTGCAAGACTTTTGTAATCATGGCAAACTTCTCATTTTCTGTATGCAGCTAAAACAGCTGATGATCGTGGGCATCGATTGCTACCATGATACTACTGCTGGGAAAAGATCCATTGGCGCTTTGGTGGCCAGTCTCAATCAGAGCATGAGCAGGTTTGAGAGCAGAACCAAGATAGCATACAGTAGCTCTGACTTTGATGTAACATTGAAACTTTTTTTTTTTTTTTTTTTTTTTTTAAATAATTGTCAAGATGGTATTCAAAGGTGAAACTGCAGAACCGAGGTCAGGAAATCATGGATGGACTGAAGATGGCCTTTGTTGGCAAGTTGAAAATCCAATTACCTTATTAAATGCAAAATCAGAGAACGTGTTTACGAGCCTTGGCAAACATTTGCTTCACAGGTGCCCTCAAAGACTACTACAAGTTCAACAAATGCTTCCCGTCACGCATCATTGTGTACCGTGATGGGGTGGGGGACGGCCAGCTCCACAGCATTGTTAATTTTGAAGTGGCCCAGATCATCGACTCCATCAAGTCCCTTGGACAAGACTATATGTAAGCGACACTCAAGTGAGCACTTTGCCTCTTTAAAAATGTCATTTTATTTTAATTATTGAAAGAGCCTCTCTTTTTGGCCAGGCCCAAGATGAGTGTAGTAGTAGTGAAGAAACGAATCAACTGCAGGCTCTTTGAGCACAGCCATGGAAAGATCATCAACCCACCACCAGGGACTGTTGTCGACACGGAGATCACTCGTCCGGAATGGTACGCTTGACTTTTTACCCCACACTTGAAGTTTCTAACTAAAATAGATTAATGATTTTGATCTTTAATTTGTCAGGTATGACTTCTACATTGTGAGCCAGGCAACCAATTTTGGAAGTGTCTCGCCTACGCACTACAATGTTGTGTACGACACCAGTGGACTCAAGCCCGACCATATGCAGCGGCTCACCTACAAGCTGTGCCACATGTACTACAACTGGCAGGCAAGTCACGTTTTGACTTTTTTATTAGCATGCAATTGTTGATGTTGCTTTTGTACCACTCAACAAATAAGCAGCAGATTACAGGGCACTAGTTAATTTCAGGTACCTTACAATTTATAATTTTCCCACCCCCCAACGATAATGTTGGACTTGTGATTTATACTCTGGTACGACTTAATAGTCCAAAAACTACCATAATTCCTAAAATAATTGTAGTGAATGAGTGCTAGCCGAGATCTCAAATTTCCATCAATAAAGTATAATATACAATTTGCTTTCTTTCGCATGTCGTGATGAACAAATTTCTCATTTTAGGGTATCATCGCAGTCCCTGCTCCCTGTCAGTATGCCCACAAGTTGGCCTTCCTCGTGGGTCAAAGCCTTCATAAGGAGCCCCACATGGAACTGGATGACCTTCTTTTCTATTTGTAGAGCGGAAGGATGTTTGTTGGCTGTGAAATAAGTTAGGTTTGTTAGTTAAAAAACCTGCAATTTTTGTTGTCAGCCCGTGAAGGAGCCCCACATGGAACTGGATGACCTTCTTTTCTATTTGTAGAGCGGAAGGATGTTTGTTGGCTGTGAAATAAGTTAGGTTTGTTAGTTAAAAAACCTGCAGTTTTTGTTGTCAGCCTGTTCGTTTTGTGAAATGTTTTTTTCACAATAAAAGAAGCAAATGTTAGAGTATCTAATTTATTTAGAAAAAATTGTACATGCACACACACAGTAGTTTGAATCTATCGATATACCGTAATTTCTGGACTATTGGGCGCCCCTGATTACAAGCCTCACCCAGTACGTTTTTAAAGGAAAAACCATTTTGTACATACATAAGCCTCTCCTGCCTTTAAGCCGCGTGTGCCCACTTAGTAACAAGAGACATTGACAAAGAAATAGTTTTCAAACTTTAAATAGCACACAACTTTTCGTTCCAAACAGCGCCGGCAAACACGGCTGTTATATAGCAGTGGCACGGAAGTTACATAGCATCAGCATGGCGGTGCAGCACTAATTGTGCTGGTTAATAAAAACATAAAAGTCTTTGTTAGCAATCTTCATCTTCCTCCTGTGCATTCAAACCATGGAAGTCTTCACCCTCAGTGTCGGATATGAAGAACGCTCAGATGCACTTCGCCACGCACCTACTCATCACTCTCCTTCGCCGTCGCCTTCAATGTCTCCCATAATGAGGCATATTCAGTCCCAGCCTGTGCCGTCTTCCTCGCCTTGTCACGCAGCAGACTGGCGTCTCTAAACCCGTTGGTGATGGCGGGCTCTTTCACAGCGCTTCATGCTGCCAGGCTCCCCCGGCAAACCTGTGCAAAAGCTGCTCTTCGCATGTGGCGAGTCTTGGCAAACGATCTCTCTCCGCTCGTCATCAAAGCTTCCCATACAACTCTGATGGCCAGTTTAATTTCTTCCAGCATTTTCCATGATGCAGGTCTGCCAATTCTACTCATGCACAAAGACGAGGGTCCGCCACCTCTATGCATGCACAACGCACAAAGTTAAACTAGTAGTAGTGCAAACTAGCGTCTTCCTCGACACATATATTCCACGTGTCTCACTCCCACATTCCGTGTTCGAGCGCCCCTGGCGGCCGTCAGAAAAATACACAAATTGGCCGCATCATTGCACACGCCGCAGGACCAAAAATGAGGGGAAAAAGGTAGCGGCTTGTAGTCCGGAAATCACGGTAAGATGATTATTGTTTTATTAAAGCTAGCTCACATTGCAAACTTAAAGGTCTTCAAGACACCATGGGAAATGTTTTCACTGCATAAAGTGAATGTACAATAAAAGGCAGTTTGAAAATCAAGTACAAACATAAACCAATTTACAAAAGAGCAACAGTCACACAAAAATGATCGGAAGCCATGTGCACTGAGGAAACTACTTGTAGATATGACGTGTCATTTTTCAGAATGTTTTGCATACATTTGATCTTGGGTTTGGCAGTTAGGTATTTGTCAGTGGACGTGTCCCTTTTGATGCCTTCAGGTAGAACAAGGCTTTAATGCAGACATGGTTATTGCTTTGATGGGGGTGGTTAAATACAGTGGCTTTTAATGGAACATTCACTACAGACAGTAGGAGTGTGGCTATATATAGATTTACAGTACTTGAACATTGCAACATCATATTGAGTCTTCTGATACAGTTTACAGCTCCTCTCCCCACCTCATCTGAAAGAGGTAGTCTTCAGTCAGCGGAATGTCAATCAGCTTTCAAGTCTTTCCCGTAGGCCTACTTAAATCTATTGTTTTCCCCTCAGGAAGTTAAACATGATTTTAGATCTGATTTTATGGAATAAGGACATTTCCAATGGAGTGCCAAAGGTGTTTTTTTAAAAGACAAGTTAGTAAGTGGCTTCAAAATCTGATTCTAAGGCATGTATATGAAGGTTTGACCTAAGAAAGGTGGCGGTGGCTACAGAAACGCTTTGCTTGGATTTGTGCTTATTTGATAGGAAATCCATTGTGGATAGCAAGCTGTTATATTCTATATGCCACCCAACCACTGTCAAATGATCAAAGTGATCCATTAGGAGTGCCAAGCAAAAGTTTATTCCCTTCTGAGAGCTGTCCCTTTGTCTTTTTGAAGTCGTGCATGTCCAGTGGAACCCTGATGGGACTGCAGGATGTATGGATGCACTTTGGGGGAGCCTGCTCTTCTGGGCGGACCACGTTTGTTCCGCAGAACCTAATTGAAGATGCGTAGGGTACAGTTGAGTTGTTATTTCCCAAATAATTGCAGCTCCTTACACATGTTTGGAGACGAGGGACATCACACGTTCACTTCTTCAATATAGAGATGTGGAGAGACCACTGGGTTACAGAGAAATGACTGGTCCTGTCTCCCACATGACATGTTATGTCAATAAACATCTTTTTAATATGAACTACTCTTGTAGTAGTCATGTAGAATCTTTGTCCTGAGCACACTTTAATTTACGTAATTTACTTTTTTAAATCTCACACTGCAAAATCAGTACTCAATTAGCATTTCAAATTATCTTAGATTTTTGAGTGTTTTTGCATAGATGTAGGTTTACCATCTTTAGTATGCCATTATACAGTGAATGTAGTGTGCAGTTCAAACTGGGTAGGGACAGCAGAGGGACAGTGCAAAATCGCCTTTTAGCTTAAAAGATAAATACTGTTTCAAAGCTACCACAAGAAAACGCTACTTAAAGGCAATGAGAGGAAAACACGCCAAAAGTATTTTGAGGTAATGGAAAGGTTTAAAAAAAAAAAAAAAAAAAAAACTATAAAAATTAAAATATGTACTTGCTGTTTTTAACTGATGTTCGCATGCGTGCAAAAGCGCATTGGACACTTTTTGCCATGTAGAATATTTTGGCAGAACACCATTTCAAAATAAGATTTGTTCTTGGGCACGTTGCAATTTGAAAACGGTACTGTAAACTAAATGTCAAAAAAACCCAAAAAACTTTAGTTCGTATTTTTTGCTATTTAGTTACACATATAATCTGTTGAAACCGTTGAAAATTTAGTGTTGGTGAAAATACACCGCAATTAAAAAAATTTTTTTTTTTTAAGATCTCCATTTCATTGTGAGTCATTGTGTTGAATATAAAGAGACTGAATTTGGACAGTACACGAACAACTGTCCTCGTTCCTCATACACATTGTCTGTTCCACAGATGATTTTATTTGTTGTGTGGTACCATCTTTGGGACCTGTAACACTCGCTATAGCTATTTAGTGAACATACAGCAGAAACGGTAATTACTGCTCATTCACAAAGCAGGTAATCAGGATCATGCAAACACATTATTTCTAAAGTCAAAATTAATCAGTTTCCTGATATTGTACAATATCAAACAGCACAAATAAGGTTCAAAGCAAGAAAAACAATTATCAACAGAATATTCAGCAGTGGTTTACAAACTGAAAAATGTTACAATTTACGGAGAGGTATTGGGATTTCAAAGAACTCTGGTATCGTACAACAGGAAAACAATTTTGCTTATCAGTATGTGGGGTGAGACTTCTAAAGAGATTTAGTGTGGATTTAGAAGAATTTACAAGTATGAGACACTTTAAGAAACTATAAAATTATGATTTTCCAAAAATCTAAGGATCAGGTGATAGTGTTTAAGGATGATAACTAGGTGTGTTGCGACAATTGTGATATATATTTGTGGTATAGGATATTCTGTTTTTTCATTCATTTGTTTTTGTTTCTTCCGGGTTTGATTAATGGACTTGGCTTTTGTGATGTTTGTGTATAGTGCAAGATGTAGAGTTATGCTGTAAGTGCCATTGTAAATGTGTTAAATAAGAATGTATTAGGCTATGGGTTTGTTTAAATGGATTGACGGAAGCTAATACGTCAGTACTTAAGGCAGTGGTTCTTAACCTGGGTTCGATCGAACCCCAGGGGTTCGGTGAGTAAGTCTAAGGGGTTCGGCAGAGGACCCACAGGGCCCTATTATCGTAAGCCAACTAAATCTTAGCAAAGTGGCATATTAGATTAGGTTTTTGACTGGCTTGCCCCCAATTTATATGCTTCATTTCATTTTTTCCAACTCTTTGTCCTCTATCTGATGGGAGGAAACACTGTTTTGCTTGGTTGAAGGTTGACTGACACTTGGTATGAAGAAGTATAACAGACTGATGGGCAGCGTGAAATTTTGACCTATTTAAAAAACATGCTGTCAAAATGAGAAGGAAGTTGAATGGGAAACCGCTTAGATATTCAGTGAGATATAGTGGTTTTGAATTTGGGATTTGATCTAATTCCGAAGGGTTCCATGAATGCATATGTGAGTGGGTTTCGGTACCTTTAACAAGGTTAAGAACGACTGACTTTAGGACTTAGCCCTTAAAAGTCACGGGACGCGTCCTACGCGCATATCATCTTTGAAGCCTCACCACGCTGTAATTACGTCACCCACGTGCCGCCGGTTGGTCTTGTTTGAAAGTGCTGAAGTTGAGGTCAATGCTCATTTTTACTTGAAGTCAATCGACCATGTAAAACTTGAGATAATGTCGTTTGAGTTTTATTGCCTTAATAAATAAACATTAAAACACTGCTTGGCCCATGGGTTTATTCCCATATTTCCATCATTCATTTCCACCCTGTCTTCGATGGTTAGCTATTTTGCACTGTTGGTCTAATCATTAGGCCAACAGTGCAAAATATAAATTAGACTCTAGTCTAATGTATATTAGAGTAGAGGTTAGATTTTGTGCCCGAACCTGAACCCGACCCGACCCTCGGGCCCACAATTTAAGCATTCACGTTCGGGTCAGGTCGGGTCGGGCCGCCATGCCGGACTAATAAATTATTTAAAAAAAAAAAAAAAAAAAAAAAAATGGAGAGCATGCTCTCTGTATTGCGCTTTTGCTTGTCCGTGTGCACGAACGCTGTGGCGCCGGCCGCTTTTTCTTCTTGTCCTCCCGCTGCACTGCCGAGGCGCCGCCCTCTCCTGTTCCCTCTCCTTGTCAGAGAGGCGCGTCCATGTGCGAGAACAATATCCCACACACTCAGAAATATGTTTAACAAACTTTCCCAGCGTTATTTCGTTGTGTGAATGCTTTGATAATTCTCAAAAAAATATGTAGATTATTTAAACATTAAGAAAACTTGCCTTTTTTTCTGCCAACTCGAAGAAATGAAAATAAATTGCTGCTGCTGCGTTTTTTCCGCGTCACTCAAAAAAAATAAAAAATAAAATAAATTTAAAAAATGGAGAGCAGGCTCTCTGTATTGCGCTTTTGCTTGTGCGTGTGCACGAACGCCGTGGCGCCGGCCGCTTTTTCTTCTTGTCCTCCCGCTGCACGGCCGAGGCGCCGCCCTCTCCTGTTCCCTCTCCTTGTCAGAGAGGCGCGTCCATGTGAGTACAATATCCCACACACTCAGAAATATGTTTAACAAACTTTCCCAGCGTTATTTCGTTGTGTAAATGCTTTGATAATTCTAAAAAAAAATATGTAGATTATTTAAACATTAAGAAAACTTGCGTTTTTTTCTGCCAACTCGAAGAAATGAAAATAAATTGCTGCTGCTGCGTTTTTTCCGCGTCACTCAAAAAAAAAAAAAAAAAAAAAAATCGGGTTTTTCGGGCTCGGGCCTGCAAATCTAGTTAAGTGATCGAGCTCGGGCCGGGTCGGGCCTCAATACCAGCGGGCCGTGTCGGGTCGGGCTGGATTTTTTAGGCCCGAACTAGGCTCTAATGTATATAACCTGTTTTGACCATTGTATGTAGAAAGGCCAAAAACTCCCATGACCATACCTGCTGTTTCTGCTGAATTATCAAAAACTTGAGTCTCATTTTATACTGTTGAATGTTTATTCTAAGAAGTTGAATAAATATTATTAAGCTTGAAAACAGGGCTTTAAGCATGTTTGGTTGTCAATGGGACATCAATATTACAAATTTTGACTATATTTTGGGGATTTTTTTTTTTTTTTTTTTGTCTTTTGGGTCCAAAAAGTTCATTATAATAGTTCAGTGAATAAAACAAGATTGGACATAAAGGCTATGGTGTCCTGGAAAAAAGGGCACCCAACCAGTTACTACATGATATTCTCAGAAACTATTTGTATTGATTTTTTTTGTTTTGTTATGTAGAATTCCCATTTGTAATTGTACCAGCAGTGTTCATTATGGATTTAGCGTAGATTTTTGGATGTTGGAACTAATTATTTGAGTTTTAATGTATTCTTATGGGAAAATTCTGCTCGACCTACAACCATTTCTACTTAAAACCAGGTCCTGGAATGAATTAAATTCATATGTAGAGGTACCACTGCACTTTTTTCAGGGTGTAAGACTGTAATATCATATCACGTAATATCTAATATCTTTTTTTTTAAGTAACTAACCTCGAGACTGGGTTCAGTGGAATGAGGAAATGACACAGTGCATCAGTTTTTCTGAGTGTTAATATGCTTCTCTGAGTCACATTTTGGACAAAAATATCCCAACTGACTGAAAACCCTGCTATTCTCCTGTATGTAAACGGATAGTTCTAAATGTATTGAAAAACGAAAAATTGACCTAAACCCAAATATTGGCTGTATATAAATTTAGCCACCATAATTAAGTTGTCACTGTGCCTTCCAGTGGACAAAATTCAAAAGAACACTTTTGTTGAAAAATCATAATTACTTATCTACCCTGACTGGCAGTTTGCATCCCATGAGTCAATAGTTTTTTTTATCTACTCACCAAAATCAATATGTTGCGCAGTACCAGAAAAAACCAAATGGTCAAGTCACCTTTGGACACATACACCCACTTGCAAATACACACACATACTGAACACACATGCACCCCAGAAGGGCTTTTTTGGTGTGTGTTAAAAGGCAAACGTGGCACTAAAGTGACTCAATTTTGAGTTTTATCTTCTGACTTAACAGCGACTCTAAAGATTCTGGAGGATCACCCTATTTTTTGTGTGTAAATGTGTATCCAGCATGAACGTGTGCGTACTTTTGCTGTGCGTGTGTTGTGTGTGTGGAATGGTGAGCTCTCAGCAGGCTACAACGTGAGTTGATTTCATGCTTATTCCATTTCGTCAACTCTAAGTAGTTTTTAGAGTATTTACAGTGGGGAGAACAAGTATTTGATACACAGTCAATGGGAAAACCCATTGGCAGTGTATCAAATACTTGTTCTCCCCACTGTATGTCACTTTTAGAGTATTTTCACTTTTGGAACATATTTGAGTACATCTATAGCGGGGCTCACATGTAAAGACTTTCTTGAGATTTGGAAAGACTCAGGAAGTATGACCATAAACGACCAGCTCACATCTAAAGACTTGTTAGTGAGTGAGTTTTAAATGTCAAAGACTTTACCAAGACTGAATTGTGCAGGGTCACTAATTATAGATTACCGATAGACTCTTCATTTTCACTTATACTGTATATAGCTATCATTCCACAATATTTGAAATCATATACATGTAATGTATACATCTCCCGCCTGTATTTATCAAAGTGTTGTCATGACCCCAAAATGTGGACTTTGTTACAGACAATGCAGTACCTCCAATAATGAAATGATTCAATGGCCAAAAAAATAACAAAATGAAACGGTACAAAGCAGTGCAATAATAGCTGAGAGGTAAACAATTTCTAATAATTGTTTGTGATGATAAAAAAATAGGATTCTAAAAGAATACCAAACAGATTTTAAAGATTAAAGAATAGTAGAATTAAACACAATATTTGGCAAGCAGCTTAATGCACATAGTGCTTAAGACTTCAGCACGCAAAGAACCCATTTACCCATGCGAGGAACACATTTATTCTTGCGAAGAACGCATTACGCATGCGAAGAACGCGTATACGCACGCGAACAAGAATGCATTTACACATTCGAAAAATGCATTTACGCACTCCAGTGAATGAACAAATGGAAAAAATACCACTTTAAGGCTACACGAGCCTTTCGATGCCTGTAAAACATCTCCAGAGGCACCGTCTGTATGTATGATGTTTTATATTGTTTTTTTTTGTGTGTTTTAACCTGTATTCGGACACCTGAAGAAACTTGTTCATGCTTATTTTTTCTCTCGTTATTTAAAACGAAATGGCAATTTGTGAGTCCAGCCCTCTCTAAGAATTGGTAGGACTTGTTCAGATCTGCCACTTCAGTTATCTGTTGGTGGAACATCCCATGCAAAGATTTTTCCTTCCATGATGGTTCCTCCAACTCCTCCAGTGCCTGAGAGATTCATTAAGTGCTTCATCTCTTGGGGTGATCTTTGTGATGTATTCATGGAGCTTGAAAGTTTGGTATTGGATAGTGGTCCTGATGCTCACTGACCCATGGCCTCCCTCCTTGTGCTTAGCATATAGCATCTGGATACTGGATTTGGAGGGGAACCCTTCGTACATGGTGAACAGCTTCCGTGTTTTCACATCTGTTGTCTGAACTTCCTTCTTTGGCCAGCTTATTATCCCAGAAGGGTATCTGATCACATGGCTGTTTTTTGTTGCTCGGATCTGGTTCTTGCCAATGAGCGGACTTCTCAGGACCTGCCTTACTCATTGCAGATTATTTGACTGTTGCAGCTTTCTTTGTAGCCTCTACGTGGTTACCATTTGCCTGTAGTAATCCACGGTATTTGTAGCTCTCGCCAACATCTACTATCCTGCCCTCTGGGAGTGCAACACCCTGTGCCTGGACTACCGTCCCTCTCTTTGTCACCATTTGGTCACATTTCTTTTTCCGATGTCTCCGCTGTGGATCCTGGTGGTGTGGATCAGTGAGTCAATGTCTTGCTCGCTCTTAGCGTACAGCTTGATGTCATCCATGTAAAGGAGGTGACTGACGGTGGCCCCATTCTTAAATTCGGTATCCATAGCCAGTCTTGTTGATCAATTGGCTGAAGGAGTTCAGGCCTATGCAGAACAGCAGTGGGGATAGAGCATCTCCTTGCTATAAGCCACAATTGGCCCGAAGTTGGCTTCAAGGGTGGTCATCCACAGCCTCATTGATTTTGCAATGAAGGCTCTTAGTGTGGTGTTGACCTTGTACAGCTTTAGGCATTCCAGGGCCATGTGTGCGGCATTGAGTCATAGACTTTCTGGTAATCAATCAAAGCAGTGCACAGGTTTGTCTCTCTAGTTTTGCAGTCTTGGGCGACAGTTCTTTCAACCAGTAGTTGGAGTTCCATGTGCCCACTTATCTTAGCTGCTATGATGCCCGACAGGAGCTTCAATGTTGTGGAGGGACAGGTTATTGGCCGATAGTTGGATAGGACTGGGCCCTTCAGGCGGGCGGTCTTTTTGGATCAGGAATGTTCATCCCTTGGTCAACCATTCAGGGTGGCTCCCATCCTTCAGCACTTAGTTCATTTGTTCTGCTAGGTGCTCATGGAGTGAAGTTAGCTTCTTTCCCCAGTAGCTGTGAATCATGTCTGGGCCAGGTGCTGTCCATTTCTTCATACTTGAGATTATTTGTTGGATATCTGCCACTGTGATGTTTACTGGGCCTTGGTCAGGGAGGGTGCTGTGGTCCGCTCTTAGATCTTTTAACCACCGTGCTTCACTGTCATATGATGCTTCCCCCTCCGATATGACTTGGTGGATTAGGTCTTGTAGTATTGCCCTGTCACTGAGAATAGACTTTAGCTAAATTAGTGAAGAACAGCGACGACGAGTTTGGATGGCTTTTTTACAGGGAAAAGGCCACCTGCTTAGCCAAAAGAGGAGCCTACAACAAAGCCCATTCTGTATAATATGTGGCTAAAAGCTAGCAAACGAGGCAACAAAAGCGAATGCACTGAAAGCATCATACCTCGTGGCCAGTGTTGTCAGTAACGAGTTAGTTAGTAACGCGTTACTGTAATCTGATTACTTTTTTCAGTAACGAGTAATCTAACGCGTTCATTTTTCTACACCAGTAATCTGATTAAAGTTAGTTTCCTTAGTGTCTCTGCGTTACTATTTTTTCATTGCCTTATAACGAACGTACAGTATGTATAATGAAAAATAATGTAGTCATGTACGAAGAGCATTTTGAATAGAAAATGCTAAAATAAAAGGTTCCCTGTACGTGTTTTCATGACAACATCTTAGCTATTTCCTGTTTTGGTCTCGCGTCACGTGTTGTGGGACTGAGGTGGGTGGACATTCGCGCCAAGTGTTGAGACATTGCGAGAGAATGTTGATCTGTGGATATCCATGAATGAAGGTGAGTATTTTTCTTTCATTCTGGAGGGTATCAGCAAAAGGTTGGACCACCTACATGCGCGGCCGTTTCGTAGCTTTAGCGTAGCAATGACGGGCAGTCATCGCTCCAAGTTGGCAAGCTTTGTTTACATCATATGCGTGTTGCACATTTATGCCGTGAGGTGATGTGTTTGTTTAGCATCTGTGGGATGTGTTGTAAGTCCGATTGAGTGTAAAGTGCCGCCACGTTTTGTGGCCAAATTGACCGCGTGTGTGTTGAGAGGAGTACTTCCGGGTTGTTAATGTGCACGGCTGCACGCGCATCCGCGCTCGCCTCCACCTTTGTGTTTATTGAACTGTGCAATCCACTTGTGTGTTGTTGATTATTGTGCCGTCAGTTTGCATTGTTTTACATTGGCACTGATATGCTGTTAACCATAACCCGAAATTCAGAGGTTTTGACATTTGGCTTAATCTTAGAGTTAGTGGGGTTTAATTGGTCGGTGGAGTTGATTTCAACAAATTCCAAGCAGTTTGTCAGATATTTGTTAGTTTCAGGGCTCCGGAGTGGCTAAACTAGCGCGAAATTCTGATATTCCCTTTTAAATTCAATCATCGGAAAGTCAATTACATGTGATGACATT